>NC_088340.1:41395000-41607500 GCF_036884655.1 Musa acuminata AAA Group
TCTTCAGATTCAACGAACTCCCAACGAGCCCAGCTACGCTTTGTTAGTCAGCGGCTCGACGAAGTGGAGAAGGAGGTTCGCAGGTCAAAGGGAGAGCTTGGGGAGGACGCACACCAAGGGTCTCCGTTCACACCCGAGATACAGGATCATACAGTCTCCCCGAACTTCCGACTCCCCTCCCTAGACGCTTACGACGGCTCCACTGAGGGGGCCGGCCCGCACATGGTACAACGACTTGAAGACCGGGACTATCACCTCCTTTGATCAGCTCGTCGAAGACTTCGAACTTAATTTCTTGGCCTACGCCCGACCAAAGCCGTCCGTTGCACTGCTCCTCGGACTCAACCAAAGGGAGGACGAGCCCCTCTCCCATTTTTTGAATCGCTTTACAACGCAAATCCGGGGGTTGCTAGACGCTCATCCCTCTTTGTTAGTGCAGGCGTTTATGATAGCCCTGCGACCTTCCAGATTCTGTTGGTCCCTCGTGGAGCGACCCCCCACCACAGTATCAGATATGCTTCAACGGGCTAACCAGTACATCGCAGCGGAGGCCTGGGTGGCCGTGAGAAGAAGGAGCGACTTTTGGCAATAGGCTCCATAGAAAAAGTCAAGCACCTGCGGTGGCTATCCGATGTAATCCTCGTAAAAGGAATCTAGGCCATGCCTCAATCTCTTACAAGCGAAGGCTCAGTATCTACTTGATCGCCTCCTGGCTCGCGGTTAGCTCCGGCCTAATCCCCTTTTTGTATCTACACGGCTCGGTCGTAGACTACCCGAGTCCACCTCAGCGCGGCTTGCCCGCCTGAGCCGTGTCCCTCGGTCGCAGTCTACCCGAGTCCGCCTCTGCGCGGTCTGCCCGCCTGAGTCATACCCCTCGGCCGCAGCCCACCTGTGCCATGCTCCTCGGCTACATGTCGCCCAAAACCACGCCTGCGCGGCCAGCCCGCCTGCGTCGTGTTCCTCGGCGGCATGTTGCCCGAGACCACGCCTGCACGGCCAGCCCGCCTGCGCCGTGCTCCTCGGCGGCATGTTGCCCGAGACCACGCTTGCGCGGCCTACCTGCCTGAGCTATACGCCTCGGTCGCAGCCCGCCTGCGCTGTGCTCCTCAGCCGCATGTTGCCCGACACCACGCCTACGCGGCCTGCCCGCCTGAGCCATATCCCTCGGCCACAGCCCGCCTGCACTGTGCTCCTCGGCTACGTGTTGCCCGAGACCACAACCTCTGCGCGGCCTGCCCGCCTGAGTCGTGTTCCTCGGCTCCATGCTGCCCGAGACCACTACCTCTGCGCAGCCAGCCCGCCTGAGTCGTGCTCCTCGGCTCCATGATGCCCGAGACCACTACCTCCACGTGGCATGCCCGCCTGAGTCGTGCTCCTCGGCTCCATGCTGCCCGAGACCACGACCTCTGTGCGGCCTGCCCGCCTAAGTCGTGCTCCTCGGCTCCATGCTCCCCGAGACCACGACCTCTGCACGGCCTGCCCGCCTGAGTCGTGCTCCTCGGCTCCATGCTCCTTGAGACCACAGCCTCTGCTCGGCCATCTCGACTGAGCTGTGCTCCTCGACTGCACACTACCCGGGGTCACCGTTGTACATCCAACCCTTCTTAGTTGCTAAACTCCACGATTCCCACACCCCTGGCAACGGACCGGCAAACGCTTGGGGGATAGTTTCTCAAAACTGAAGTCATGCCTCGGACCCCCCTTTTATAGCAACCGACGCATAGCTTCCTTCGGGGGGAGGGGGAATATGATGAGGGTAATAATGACGATAAGATTCGGGTTGACGTCAGCTGCCCCAGATGACGCCTCGGCCGACCTCGTCGAGGAGAGGGATCCTTCCCTACGAGACGTCCCGACGAGCCCCGACGTGATCCGATCCGCGCGGCCGCCCACATCAGTGACCCTGAGAGACCTTGAGCAAGATCCCCGCCATCCAGACCCGAACCGAACCGCGTCGGCCGAAGCCGCGGCATAAAGTTGTTTACACAAACATATATACATGTATATACGTATATGTATATATATACATATATATATATATATATATGTATATGTATATGTATATGTATATGTATATGTATATACATATATACATAGATTCATATATATACATATATATATATATATATACATACATATATATATATATACATACATATATATATATATACATACATGTATATATATACATACATACATATATATATATATATATATCATTTTTTGGTGGAAGGATGAGATTAAATCTCTGAACTAGCAAACCATCTTTGGTTCTGGCTTTTCTAAAAGTCCTTGAATCGGACGACTGCAAGTTGAAGATCTCTAATCGGACGGCTGCAATCGGAACTATAAGGCTAGTCGGCGTACGCCCGTTGATGGAATTGTCTTCTACCCACGCACCTGCCTGCGTCCTGGTTGGAGACAGATTTGCGGGCCCCGTTAAATATTTCTTGGGGAGAATGGTTGAGTAAATCTATGGGATGTCAAACGGCCTGGCTTTCATTATTACTCACGCTAACAGGCTAACGCTTCCGTTTTTCGTTTGCTTCTCTATATCATTCATTCCGAGAGGTGTCGTCTTGGTATGTAATCGCATCTCCATGGGCTTCTACTCCGGTGCAATTCTCCCGGCCGGGAGGCCGCTGCCCGCCGCTCCTCCGAGGCTCTCCCCCGCCGGCGCCCTCCGCTTCCTGGACCGCCCCTCTGGACGTTTCGGAGGTGGCGCCTTCGCTCCTCCCCCTCTCTCCTACACCCGCCGTTGCCGCACCGCCATCGCCATTGCTGGAGACAAACGATCCGAAGGCGAGATCTCTGGAGATTCCCCTCTTTTCTTGAACTCCGATGACGACGAGATGCAGGTGCCTTTCTCGATTCCTTCGCCGATTTTCTCGAATTCTTCCTCTTGAAGGAGATCGATGCCCTAGAATTACGGTTTCCTTTTTCGCTTTAAGGCGATCGTTGTTGCCCGGAAAATGGAGGAGCGTTGTTTCGCCGGCACGCCGTACATCCCGGTCTACGTAATGCTACCTGTGAGTCGTTCCGTCTGTTCCAGATTTTTAGTTGTTTTGGCCCAGAAAATTCTCATTGTTGCCTTTGATCCTGTTGGTCGATGTGTTCTTAGTAATACCTGTAGGTTACTTGAAATGTCTGCTTAAGTTTTGTGCTTAATTTTGCTATTTTGTGTCGAGGAGTGATGATAGCTTGATGTCATTAATGATCACGGCAAGCTGGCCAATCCTGAGATCTTGATCGAGCAGCTAAGGGCATTAAAATCCATCAAGGTTGATGGTGTCATGGTCGATTGCTGGTGGGGAATCGTTGAAGATTCTGCTCCTCGAGTGTATAACTGGGATGGCTATAGGCATCTCTTTCAGATCGTGCGGCAACTGAAGCTTAAGCTTCAGGTGAAGTTTACCTGCCAACCTCTTCTCTTCCATCAGTGTTATGGATTTCTCATGTATGTGTGTGTTCCATTGCCTGCTCAAGGCTCAAGGAAATGTTTTGATTTCATCTGAGACAACATTGCTAATTAGGTATGGTTTGTTATTGATGAGCATTGCCACCGATGCCTTATGATACTAAACTGAAAGTTGTAAATAAGATTATCATGTTGATATTCTTGCTTATTACTTATCACTGGTTTCAAATGGGAGTGGGCAATCCCAGTGGAACACGCAGTTCGCATTAATTGGACAAAAATGTTGGACATCTTTGGGCCCATTTGCTCTATAATCTTTTCATATAAAAACAGATATGGCAACCAGAATACCTACCAATGCAAATTCTCACTGTAGTTAAGACACTTCTTTCAACTTCACTTCAAGGCCTAGGATCATTCAAAGCATAAGCTATTACCATAGTTGTTTCTCTCAACTGTAAGTTTTTCTTCGTCAACAGCATCATCCTGTTTTTTAAGAATTCTGATTCAGACCAACTTTTTACCCTTTGATTTAACTTCATGGCCTGTCACTATCACATATCCTTCGCTGTGAGGCTTTTTATCATATTTAATTTCATTTCACTGCCTTCTTCATCGCTTCTCATTATGGTGAAAAATTAGGTATGTCAACTCATGATGGCACAATTGGGGATTTAGGGTGCTAGAATTTAAGAAATTGAGGATATAGGCAGTTCAGTTGTGTCAAGAAAACAAACTAATTGATCCTGAATAAAATGATTTACTTCATTAAATTTTGTGCTTTAAGGCTGTAAGTTTTTCTTCATCAATAGCATCATGGTTTTTCTTAAGACTTCTAATTTAGACCCACTTTTTGCCCTTTGATTTAACTTTGTGGCCTGTCACTATCACATATCCTTCTCTGCATGCTTTTTATCATATTTAATTTCATTTTCACTGCCCCCTTCATGGCTTCTCATTATGGTGAAAAACAAGGTATGTCAACTCATGATGATGTAATTAGGGATTTAAGGTGCTAGAATTTAAGAAATTGAGGATCTAGGCAGTTCAGTTGTGTCGAGAGAACATACTGATTGATCCTAAATAAAATGATTTACTTCATTAAATTTTCTGCTTTAAGGCTAGTACCAAGATTTACAGTTAATGACTCTTATACCAATTTAAAAAAGATTATATATATTTTTTAAACAAGGGCATTATTGTCTTTTTATTTCACTGGCAACAATGAATCGAAGACTATCATAAATAGTCATATACAATATCTTATTCTCTACCAAAAACCTGATTATTGAGGCATAATTATGTTGTTTCTAAATTGATTTGGTTTTCTTGAATTTTCATGATGTCTCATAGTGCTTTTAGACTTTTTAGATCGACTTTTTGCGATCAAATCTGAACTGCTGAAAGTGTAGAAATTGAATCTCTGGGTTGAATCACAACCTTGCTTTGATTGTCAGTTTGATAACAGTGTTGGTAAACCAAATAAGAGTGGTGTTTGCTATGTAAGGAAATGCATTGGAAGGGTTGGCTTTTTGGGCTTTTTTCTATTTGTAGCTAGAGGTGTAGGTAATTCTGTATTGGTATGTTCTTTCTCCATAATTGAACATTGCGGTAGGCCTTATCATGATTGAATTGTGTGTTTAACTTTATTCAATGACTTTTTATTTTTGTAAAGATTACATTTGATCTGACTTGACTTCTCTTGAATTATATTGTTAAGGTTGTGATGTCATTTCATGAATGTGGAGGTAATGTTGGTGATGATGTATGGATTCCTTTGCCTCATTGGGTTATAGAAATTGGCAACAGCAACCCAGACATTTATTTCACAGACAGAGCAGGGAGACGCAACACAGAATGCCTTTCTTGGGGAATAGACAGGAAAAGAGTATTAAGAGGCCGAACAGCAGTCGAGGTACTTCACCTTTCCCTCAATTTAGTTAACAGATCATTTCCATGTAGCATTTAGATCCTGTCTTGTTCCAATGTTATTGCAAAACAACATTTTCAGTACCTGTGTACTTCGGAGTCATTGTTGGAAGGATTTATGTTCTACAATGTGGATCGTACATATGGACCAAATGACAGACCATTTGGAGGTTATTGCTGCATCTTTAAGATCTGCACTGCAAGATCCTGATCATGGATGTTATCCTTGGATTGTGTCAGGCTGGATCTTATGGTCTATAATTGGATTATGGAATTTATACATCTTAGACCTGGATAAGCAGTTTAGATATTTATTTGCTGTCCATTTTTCGTGATGTTCAATTCATCATAATAGGCCATCAGCTAAACCTGCCGAATAGCAACCTCTGTAATTTCTACTAGAAGATAAGGATTAGAAAATAATGTTTGTCCATTGAAAAAGAGAAATTAGGTTAGTCGGCAATCAAATCCCCAATGTGGTAGTTGTTATGAGGATAAAATTTTCTATGACATTTTTTCTTCTCTACACAATTTTGATCATATTTCTACTTTTACTTATATTTGATATGTTTTATGAAATTACATGTTGGTTTGTACATATAATTATTCTGAGTATGTATTGATAGTTAAATGTGATTCCTTTTCTGAGATGGAATATGTGGAAGCGAAGCTTATTGTTGTTGAAAAGCTATCTTCTTTTGCCCTCATGTTTCTTTTTTATTTGCTTTACTTGAAACTTGCCTGGTTATTTTATCTCGGTTATCTTTGTGTCACTTGCTATAGAAATTTAGTTGAGAAAACAGGTAGTTGCTAGCAAAATATGTACTGCTTTCTGTTCCCTTTTTCATTTGTAAACCAACATGTCAAAAAAATTTATTGAAATATCTAAATGGTTATTTAGTCAATTTTTGTATATTCTTTAATAGTCTTTTTCAGGTTTATTTTGACTACATGAGAAGCTTCCGGGTAGAGTTCGATGAATTTTTTGAAGATGGCACTATATCTGAGATTCAGATTGGATTAGGGCCTTGCGGGGAGCTGCGCTACCCATCTTATCCAGCAAAGCATGGTTGGAAATATCCAGGAATTGGCGAATTCCAGGTGGCTCAATTCGTGTCTTCTCCTTCCTTTTCTTGGAGTTGTGTATGATTTGAAAAGTTATAGTTGATGTCATCTTTGGATTTCCACTGCTTGGTGTATTTGATTTTCATGTCAGCAAGATGGTTTTTCATAAAATATTTATAAAATTCCCTAATTATTATTGATCACATTTTTGTAAGAAAAGATGGAAGCTAATAAGTTCTCTTTCCAGTGTTATGATGCTTATTTACTTCAAAGTTTGGAAGAGGCAGCAAAAGCTAGGGGCCACCCTTTGTTAGGAAAAGTGCCACAAAATTCAGGCTCATATAACTCCCAGCCTCATGAAACTGGATTTTTTCGTGATGGAGGTGATTATGACAACTCATATGGCAGATTCTTTCTTGGTTGGTACTCAAAAGTGTTAGTTGAACATGGAGACCTCGTAGTATCTCTGGCCAAATTGGCCTTTGAAGGCTCATGCATTGCAGTAAAGGTTCGAGTTAGTTATTAATTCATTTATGTCATAGTTGAATATTTTTATTTTGTTGTGAATAATCAATTTATTTCGAAATAAAATGTCTGTCTTGTAATGCTTAATTCATATCTCAGATGGCTGCTTTTGTTAAACTTAGTAGTCGAAAATAGATTTATCTTGCATTCAACATTTCTTATCTATTTAACCAATTTGGAGGATTTTCTGTTACTCTTTTTTAAAGCTAAGGTACAAAGGTTTTTGCTATTTTCAGTAAGTTTCAGTAAGTTTTTTAAAATAATTCAACATAATTATTTTCAAGCATTGCATGTGTCTTATATTCATTTGTTGCTATGAGTTTATTGCATATTTACTCAAATATGATTCTCTTCAGAACAAGAAAAAAGTCTGTTTCCAGCTTCGGAAAAGTTGGAGTTACATCTTTCTTTTTTATTGCTGATATACACTGTGGAGGAATAAGCTTATTCTTTATGTGTTAGTTGTATTTTCTTTTATTTCTGAAGCAGATATCAGGTGTCCATTGGTGGTATAAAACTGCCAGCCATGCTGCTGAGTTAACAGCTGGATTTTATAACCCATGCAATCGTGATGGCTATGCTCCAATTGCATCAATGTTAAAGAAGCATGGGGCAACATTGAACTTTACATGTGTTGAGTTGCGCACGTTGGATCAACATGTGGACTTCCCAGAAGCAATGGCAGATCCTGAGGGTTTGGTCTGGCAGGTATGACACTGTAAAGGAATGTTATTCTCAAAGGTTTGATTTGGCACATATGACATTTTAAAGGTTGTTTGACTTTTTCATGTTCTTGGCAGATATCCATTTTTCTAAGTAATGCCTGTTGACACTGCCTTGTTTTACTGACTTACACAATTGGTCCTAGAAATACGTCACCTTCTCAGATTTCTTTGCCATTTGCAAATATACATTTGTTTGAACCAAGAGATGTGTGGCCTCCGTTGTAGAATAGCTTGTATCTGACTTCTGCTTCAATTCTTTATCCAGGATTTCCTGACTTGTTCATAGTGTTTATTGTTTATTGAACTCTTGTCAAGTTCTTTCAAGTTTCCCCTTAGGAAATTTGAGCCAGTCTGATGCTATTTTATGCTGTCGGGCTCTCATGCTGAAAGTATCTCATCGGACATTGAAATGGAATATGTATTCATTGCAGTATGCTACTTACTCATGGTCCAACTTTGATGCATTGTTTTATTCCATCTCTAGAAAAGTCCATTTTTGTGTAAGGTTCTTGAGGCACCTGATTTGTTCAAGTTCATATATCAGTTAGGGTTATTGGTGTCTATAGGGTGGAGTTAGAATTTGTGATTATCATATTGAACCAGTCCTGATCTATTGGTATTTTACCAGCCATTTGGATTTTTAAACATAAAATTTGCCAAACAGCAACTTGCATTCTAAATTTCTATACTTTGCGTAGTCAATCTTTTGTGCTAAAATCGTTCTTCAATGTGGAGAACACTGGCTAAGTTACATTAAGTAAAAGATTATCATCTTTCAACTAGTATATCTATTTTTCCACTATTGTTAGTAGACAGTAATGACACAACCATTGGTAAAGTTGTTTTGTGCATGCACACTTCCGCTGATTAGATGCAGCCTTATTATCAGGTGTTAAATGCTGCATGGGATGTTTCTGTACCGATGGCTAGTGAAAATGCTCTTCCTTGCTATGATAGAGATGATTACAATAAGATCTTGGATAATGCTAAGCCATTGAGTGATCCAGATGGACGACATTTATCAACATTTACATACCTCAGGCTTAACCCAGTTCTCATGTACGCCCACAATTTCAAAGAATTTGGGCGCTTTGTCCAGCGGATGCATGGTAAGAACTTATGACACTTCTCTATTCATTATATTCATATACATTATTATAATAGTATGATCATTATGTGTGCATGTTAGTCTTTGATGGCCACAAACTAGGTACATTATTTGTTGATTCCCAACCCATCGTCTGGCTTCACAATCACTTCTGAGATAATCATGTTGTTTCCTTTTGAGGGTCTTCTAGAAGAATCAAAAGTGGAAAGAATCTTTCTAGAAGATTCCAGAAAAGAATATTCTTTTTTTAATCAAACAGCTGGAAGCATGAGTAATTTTGGTTTGACAGTGTGACAGCTGACATGAATATAATAACCTACTCTGGACAATTTTGCCTTCATTGATAATTTGGAGATGATGATTTGAAGTTTGAACTAAATATCCAGAATAAAGTATCAAAAATTTTCATGATGCTGTTTTTGTATATGGTTGACTTAGATTTAAGATATTTTTTGTTCTTTCCAAGCTTATTGCTGGTGTCCAGAATTTTTTCCTTTGTAACCAAGTTTTTGAAAGTTCAGTATTAATATGTAAAAAAATGAGTTTGTGATTGTACTAACACATAACTATCACCCAGTTAGGGGACCATGGAATGAGATTCTCTTTTATATAGCACACAGACTGTGAATGTCAAGTGAATTGATTTCTACTCAACTAAGAGGCCACTACCACCTCATCTGGGGTTTCTTCATGTTTGCCAATCTTTAATGGTGTCAATTTGAGGTAAATAACTAGAATTAAACAACCATGTTAATTAACTTTTCTCAAAGGCTGCAAGCTGGGGTGAACTTCTGGCACAATGATGACTCGTGATTAATGCAAAGTCCAATGAAGTAATACTGTAATATGGAACTTCCATTAATTTAGCTGTGTGCAGACTGACACAAAGTTACTGTCATTGTCTTGCAGGTGAATGGGTTCCCCTCGTTGGTTAACTGGAAAAGGCTTTATGACAATGATACATGACTCGGTCAACTTCATCAGTCATATTTGGTTCCGAGATCACAACTTCTCAACATATTAGAACTTCATTATAGACTTGGAAGCCTCCCATCTGTCAAAAAAGGAAGAGCACCACATTGGCTCATATTGCAGCTGTTGATGCATCTTTAATAGAGAGGTAGGGTCAAAAAAGGAATGCCAGATTCTCGGGTTTCAAATCCAAGATAAGAAAAGTTTGTCCTGCTTACATCAAATTTTTTACAACTTGATATGATAATATACAGGTACTTGCGAAAAGTGTCGGTTTTGCTCTTTAAATGTAGTTGATATCAGTCAACCTATATCGACAATTTTATTCTGAAAGGTGTCTTAGCTTCATGTGCTGATACCTCATCTTTGGATGCAGACAAACATTATGTTTTCACATTCTGGATTACCAGAAGAGGCTTCTGCACAGCATTTTGAATCTCCCAGCAGTTCATTCAATGTAGGATCTTTCGAGTGTCGAAACTAATATTTTGAATTCATTCAGTGCAAAAATGAAATAATTTCCATATGCATTTGTATGCGAACAAAGAAGGTTGGTAATGATGTCGAGCTGACAGTGGTCAGTAACACCAAACCGTGAAATGTAATTAAATTATCTTTTTTGAACTGTTCTTGATAGCTGAAGACAGCTGCTCTATCTTGGATTAACAGCGTCTATGACATGCCTGTATATCCAGAAGTTTTGTGATCACCATCCTCCCTTTCAGAAGTAATGGCTTATCATCCATTGAGGAATACTTTATTAGTCTTTAAGTGGCATTACAGCTGGTTTTAATTGAAAATTATATAAAAGACTAGCAATTGCTTTACCATATAATTCTGATATTACAAGTTTTTGTTATTGTTACTGTTTATATTTTTTTTTTGCAAATATTTATAAAAATAAGAGTTAATTAAAAATTACTCCTTTTTAGTTAGTTACTTCTAGTATCATGATCCTTATATTTTAAAAAAAATTATATCGTCATCCTTATGATTACAAATGTGAAATAGCTAAAAAATTATATTGTCATAGCTATTCATCTTAACATGTCAATTTTACTAACGAAAAAATAAAAGTAAAGAAAAAAATAATTTTTATATTCTAGTTGGTGGTGGCAGACAATGACATTGTTGGGGGTCGCGAGTGATTATTACGGATGAGGAAAGTGACGACGAGAGGTGAGAATCGTTTAGTATTTGTATCAATGTCGACTCCAATACAGAGTGGTGTTGCTCGGCAATTGCATCAACGACGATATAAATATAGAGTGGTGTTGCTTAGTAACTACGTCGACACAGATGGAGAGTGGCGTCGTTTCGCTTAACAATTACGTTGACATTAATGCAGATGCAAAGTAGCCCTCAACTCTCATCGTCATTCTTCTCATCCACAATAATCACCCATGGCTCCCAACGGTATCATTGTCCGTCACCAACAATTAAAACATTAAAAATATATTTTTATATTTTATTTTTATGTTTTCGTTAATAAAACTGACGATGTTAGGATAAATGGATGTAGATGTTTTACTTTTGTAATTATAGATATATTAATATAACTTCTTAAGGTGTAGGGACCGAAATGGTAAAGGTATTTAACCGAAGGGGATAATACGTAATTAGTCCTAAAATAAACTAAACAATGAGACCAAAAATGATAAAGATAAAAACTAAGGACTAATTTCACACTCTCTCTTTGTTGTTACAATGCATTTCATTTATTTATCTCTTTGTTTAAAGCCTTTAATCTCTAATTTAATTTAAACCCACCCTCTGCTAATTCTAACAGGATTAGGGTCCGAGATTTCGGATCCGACCCGAAGAACAAATCCGCAAACGATGGTTATAATGCGAACCAAAGAAACAAGAAGCAAAAGAGAGAGCGGAAGTGACGGCGATGGCTATAACACGTAACCCGATCCTCCGCCACCACCTCCATAAGCCACACCCATCCCCTTGCGCCACTACCATTCCCAGAACCATAGCGGGAGCCGGATCCCTGATCCACCACCACCACGTCCTCTTCCATAGCCTCCACCAGTTCCCTCGCCACCACCATATCCAGACCCGTATCTCGACCCACGGCCAAACCCTGAGCCATTGCCGCCACCACTAGTCGCAGGGCGAATCGGTCTCCCCGCAGCAAAGAGCTGAAGGCAGAGCAGCAGCAAAAGTGCAGCGGCCAAGCCTTTTGTTCCGGCCATGGCCTCCAGGACTCGGTTGCGCCCGAGAAGCCGCGGCGACGTAAGGGGGTCATAAATAGAGAGCTCTGCATGCAAAGTTCAAGGAGGCGAGACACGGGAATACGGCGCTGGAATCCACTCCATGTTGCGTCTCCTGTGCGGACTCGTGGCACGGCAGTGGAGTCGTTGAAGAGACGCTTTTATTGGTTTGGAGCGAAGTGGAGTGAAATGACTCGAGGATTTTATCGTCGTCCTCCGGCTGCTGCCGCTTCGGCGTGGGCTAATTATATTTTTTTTATAGTTAACTTTTTTTAGTATTTTACTTTGTATATTTTTTTAAAAAATATATTGATATATATATATATATATAATATCTAGATCTATTTAATTTAATGTCATTGATTTTATCAATAAAAATAAAAAAAAAATTTAACATTCTAGTTACTAGTGATTGATGATGTCAATGATGACGAATAGCGACGTCGTTGAGATCATGGGTGACTATTATGAATGAGGAGAGCGACTACGAGAGATGAGAATCGTTTTACATTTACTCGATATTAGTATCAACGTAATTAGTTATCGATGCAAATATCGAATGACCCTTTTATCTTTAAGCAATTGTGTTGGCATCGACGCAGATGTCGAGCAGTCATTTTGTCGCTTGGTAGTTGTGTCGGCGTAAATGTCGAGCGACCCTTTCGTCGCTCTGACAATTACGTTAGTATCAAAATAGAAGCAGAACAGTTTTCACCTCTCATCGTCGCTCTATTTATTTACAACAACCACCCACAGCCTTCACTTATGCTATTGTCTATCACCATTAACATCGTCCATCATTACAAACTGAAATATTAAAATTATCTTTTATCTTTTATTTTTTTTATATATATTTTTATTAGTAAAATAAATAATATTAAGATAAATAAACGGGTAGTGAAGACGCATTACTTTTGTAAGCCTTGTGCGTCGGATCATTCTTTTTTTTTCTATTATTTTAAAGATTACTGATTGCAATTTTTTATTATTTATGATCTTATTTTAAAAAAAATTAATATCACTAAATTATCCCCTACTAATGAACATAAATATTATTTTGTTCCTATTATTTTTCTTTCTCGAAACTCGAAAGACGGAAGGGACGGCGAGTGGTGTCCGCAGCCAGCGGAGTCGGCCGCGCCATCGACAGCTGCGATTTACCTGAACTGAAGATTTATAGTATGACTATAACGTATTTATATTTACTATTCGCTACCAAAAACAGCAATGTCAGGATGGCCGAGTGGTCTAAGGCGCCAGACTCAAGTTCTGGTTCTCGTTAGAGAGCGTGGGTTCAAATCTCACTTCTGACATTATATATTTTTCGATTTACCTGAACTGAAGATTTATATTTATTATTCGCTATCAAAGATAACTACGTCAGGATGGCCGAGTGGTCTAAGGCGCCAGACTCAAGTTCTGGTTCTCGTCAGAGAGCGTGGGTTCAAATCCCACTTCTGACATTATATATTTTTCTTTTTATGGACCGCACTTGTAATATTTAAGTAAGATATAAACACTATATTATTATTTTCCCTATTAGATCCCACTTCTGACATGAAACGAGCGTACGTTTATATTCATGGTGTTCGTTTTCCACCTCGTGGGTGCCATTTCTCATGATAAGTCCTCTTCAAGATAGTGAGATGCTTGTTTAAGGTTTTATTTTAGTATCTCATTTATTATTTTAGTATATCATCTCTCACCTCACATCCAATGAAGGTAGATTTATCGCTCTTGCTGTTCCAACGAAAATAGATAACCCATATTAAAATATCTATTTATCGATTGAGTAGAATCTTCTCACGCTGCTTTGATATGCATCAAACATCATGATGTCACGAATTGTCAACATTCGAGAGAGTGTTTGATGGATCATCTGATAGATTTGGTACAAAAAATAAACCTGCAACAACGAAGTTAAAGATACATCTCACGATAACGTGCTATTAGATTTTAGGATAGCCTTAACAAAGTCTGTAAACGGCAAAACAATGTACAACTTTCTTAAACCTTGCACCTGAGATTGTGAAATATGACGGTCCAAACTAGTATGGGGTAAAAGTGAATAATGGATAGTTGGAACTTAGTTCACAGGGGTTCCCATGAATACAGAAAGCATTATGGCATTGTGTCTGGAAGACATTGCGGATGAAGCAAACCAATCTAAATTCTTGTCTTCCTGTCCAATAATAAGAAGAAAGGATGTTTTTAACTTTATAACAGTTTGAGAAACTACATCTGATTTAAATGTAGGAGATGGCGGGGGTGGGCTCACACAGTAGTTCTTAGTTGGATTTGCGGTCGCTTGTCCGCGACGAGGATCGTTCCCTGCGCCTCCTATGAGATTCCCTTGCATATGGTGAGTAGGATCGGTCTCGCCGACCCCTTGAGCGCGAGCGAGAACGAGTGCGCGATCGCGAGCGATCCCTACGACGTGACCAGTATGGTGAATAGCTTCGAGAGCGCCTACGATCACGACCTGCCAAATGAAGAAAAGAAAAAAAAGATCACCATGATATTAGAACAATCAGACAAGTAAACTGATACAACGCAATCTGACAGTGGATTTTGTTGCATGAAACCAGCACAATGGTACATAAAGGACCATTGCTGCAATTAGTCCTTCAAATTACCATGCACTTAATTAAAATGCACATACAGCACCAACAACTTTTGCTGCTGCCATCTATGTTCAGACCGTTCATTCCTAATAATTCTCAATTTCTTCCATAACGAAAAAGTGTATCAAAGTGAGTTTTAGCTGAGGATTTAATTCAGCAAAGTTTCGATGTTATGAACATCAAATCTAGCAATCTGCAAAGCATCCTAAATGACAAAAGGTGTCCAAAAGGGTGACCAGACAAACTGAAACAATAGAGGTTATTTTAAATAAACAAGAGATGAAATGTCACATACAAAGGCCACTCCCTGTCACATCTAAAGATTAGAAGAATGATTTTTCCAGGTTTTTCAAATCTATTGTATCTTAAAGATTAGATTGCTCCAAAACTTTTCACATTTGAATATTATAAATAACAGAGATAGAAATTGCATCTGCATGGTAATTGTTGGTTCTGGGAAAAGTCTATATTCATCAGTTCACTAACTAAATTTAAAAATGAGATTCAATCAATTATCAATACTAACCTTATGAGAAAGTATGACAGCAAAAGCAATTGATCATCCTAATAGTTTGAGTAATGGCAAAACTTTTGGCTCTAAAGAGGCCAGCATAGTTTAAGAACAACGAAATAACTACAATATCAGCAACATAAAGAATTATTCAATTACTTACAGTGCACGTATAAATAGGTACATTCAGAAACGAGCAATATATAACAAAAAAGCAGTACATGCATGAATCATTTTTTGAGAAGAGCACAAGGACATCAGATACAGATGAACAAAATATGTACCTCTTCTTTCTCTGGCACCACGATACCTTCCAGGAGTTGGTGTCCTTCCACGCTTCCTTTTTGCCTGCCATTGAAACAACAAAAAGAACAGAGTGAACAGGTAAATATGAACTGTACCATACGGAATATGACACTTATAACTGATATTGCACAGCATTTAGTAAATTAGTGAGAACAGCAGGCAGTGAAGTTGCATTTCATTGTTAATATCTCCATTTTGTAAATTTGGTACAGAACCATGTAATTCTGGTACACTTGCAAGCTATGATAAAAGAATGTGGTTATTCAGTCTCTTGAGAAAAGTCAAAGCACCTTTCTTATAATTGTTTTATTATTGATGTATCAGTGCAAACCCAAAATCAAAAATGCAACCAAAACCAATTAAATATTACAGCAGGACATAATTTTATTGGGCATACCAGAAGATGTTAATAATCAGCGTAAAAAAGGAATACACGGCATGCAATCCTCTATAATAAAGTCGAATTTTCGTGACTTCGATATGTCGATGTAGTGCTCAGGTTGGGATGGGGAGGTCAGACTGTTAAGAGCACATATGGATATTTCGATGAAGCTACACAACACCAAACCTGATGCCAAAAGTTATCAGGCAACACATCTCGAGATGAAAAGAAGCAACGTGCTGTTACGTAAAAAAATAGGCAATGTTACATAACACTATCTAAGAAACAAAGTTATGCTACCTTCTGCACTGTGATTAAACGGCCTTCAAGTACAGAACGGTTTAGGTACTTAACACAGCGCTCGGCACCTTCCACAGTCTCCATTGTTACAAAACCAAAACCACGAGATTCCCTTGTGCGAGGGTCCACAATCACATGGCATTCCGAAACCTTTACAACATGCAAAGTTTCATTTAGTGAAATAGAAATGTCAAAAGTTAAAATTAAACAATATACCTGGACTTCCATTCATACTTGTAAAATTTCTAAATTACACTTATTTCCATAAAAAGTATGTACCAATAATTTCCAACAAATAATTAAGCAACAAATGTCAGTATGATAGCATGGACCGAACTTCTACCAGCTCAGCCATGGACTGGCATGGGTCTGATACGCAAGATTGAAAACTTTGCATACATCTACATACTACGTGTTGGACCTTAATTTATAAGTCAGAAACCTTCTGGCGATCACATCCATCTGACCTTGACAAAACTGTTAAGCAAGTTTTAGCATACAAAAGTTGCAACATAACATCTAATGAATGAATGCTAAAGAAAATTTTCCAAAAGTGTGCATGCTAATATTCACTACTAAAATCTTTAGTATGACAATATATATGTATCAGCAACTCACATTCGACAACGAAAAGTATTAAACTTCATTGAAGTCATACCTTTCCTTCTTTGCTAAAATATTTCTCAAGGTCACTGCTGCTTACTCGTGTGGATAAGCCTGTTACATACAAGTTGTTTCCAGGATTACTTGAATCAAAATCTTGGCTCCTGTTACATACACACAGTTATGCAAAATGCATGTCATTAGCACAAAAAAATAACAAAAAACCACCTTACTCTTTCGTAAACAACAGGTAAGGTCAGCAGCAAGAGAAGTAACTCATAAAAAAGCACACCAAGTGCACGAGGCTCTCGCCAATATGGGGTCTAGGGAGGGTCAATGCACACAGCCTTACCTTTAAATATTTAAAAGAAGCTATTTTTGTGACTCAAACCTTGGTCTTCCGGATCATAAAGGAGCAACATTACCATTGTACCAAGGCCTGCCCTCAAGAGAACCAACTCATAAAATACCAAAATTCCATGTACCTGGAGCGACTCCTCGACCTTGATCGAGATGGAGTTATTGATTTGCTACGTCTACTTGGGGGAGGTGTCACTGATCGAGAAGTATACCTGAAGAAAGCTATTCATTGTTGGAAGGGGAAAAAGGTTGATACAGAAGGTACCATCAACTGCACCAGTGATTTTGAAAGCTGCTTACCTCACTTCTTTTGTTTGCGACATCTATGAAAACAGTAGAAATATAATGTTAAAATCTCTTAAATTTACCGAGAATCTAATTATACTGATAATATCCCAAATTCCATGAAACAAGCACTAAAATCACTATTTATGGTACATTTGTTGTAACTCAATTAAAAACAAGAACATGAGCACAGCATTTTAGTTCATACAAGATCCTACTACTACTTTAACTCGGTCAATTAAAGTACCAAGTGCAATTGGATTTTCATCTTTCAAAAAAGAATCACACTATACTTTCTGGAAAGAATTAATATTTACTTCTACAAATCATAACCATATCCATGAAACAGAGGATAAATAAGATTGATAGGTCAAAACCCATAGTTCATTCTCATTAGAAGTAAGCTTATACCAGTAGTTTTCCCTCTCTGATATACATGTAATGAGTCTAAAAAACAGACCTAGAGATCGAGTAAAGTTAGTTAGAAATTTAAGTGTAAACTTCAACCAAAATTAGATTCAATCAGACAAATTTCAGCCTCGAAGAGCAGAAGGCCATCTCTAACTATTAGAGAAGAAACAAAAGAAAAAATTTGAGGGAGACAATACGGGTGGAATGCCTGCAGCCCAAAAAAATACGTTTTAATTCACAATACCAATTGAAATGTACTGATCTTTGTGCTTGTGCCCCTTCCTTTCTTAAACATCAACTAAAATTCTTAGGACTCATGCAACATTTTACAAAAGAAGAGAAAAACAAACAAGAGGAAATGAAACATGTACTACCAGCTGACCAGCACTCCCAGTTATTCAAGCTGCACTGTCTTTCCTAACAAGATTTTGGATATTGGTTAAAGGAAAGAAATGGACAGGCAATAAATAATTTCCTCCCCAAATAAAACTCCAACTAAGACCACATGTCTATCATTCCAACTCAGTTCCAATATCAAATTCTCTTATCAAAGAAAAAGTTAGGGTCTGGATTTACAAGTAAGGATAGCATTGGGTTGTCCTGGCACATATTGACTCCCCATGAATAAGTTGACTTAGTGACTTCTGCAAAGGATTATTTTGTTTATCAACTCTCCAAACAGAAAATAGACAACCAATATAACCAAAACATGTGACATCTTAAACTTAAGATACAAATTCAAAGTAGTTTCATCCATGGGGCCTCATATGCCCCTCATTAGGTCTGGACCATCTGATAGCCAATACTGGCAAAGAATTAGATCCCAGAATAGTGCTGAAAACCTCGAGTTCCAATGACTCGTAACAAATATCTGAATGTTCAAATGCATCATATCACAAGAAAAATTTACATGCCAAAGCTTATTTCATGGTCAAAGAAAGGGAACCAAGTCAAATAAATCACCATAACTCCTCTAGCACTTAGGTCTTTGTCACTACTGTATGTCAACTTATTTATCAACTCTCAAAACAGAAAATAGACTGAACCAATATAACCAAAACATGTCACATCTTAAACTTAAGATACAAATTCAAATTAGTTTCATCCATGGGGCCTCATATGCCCCTCATCAGGTCTGGACCATCTGATAGCCAATACTGGCAAAGAATTAGATCCCAGAAAAGTGCTGAAAATCTCGAGTTCCAATGACTCATAACAAATATCAGAATGTTCAAATGCATCATATCACAAGAAAAAATTACATGGCGAAGCTTATTTCATGGTCAAAGAAAGGGAACCAAGTCAAATAAATCACCATAACTTCTCTAGCACTTAGGTCTTTGTCACTACTGTATGTCAACTTATTTATCAACTCTCAAAACAGAAAATATACTGAACCAATATAACCAAACCATGTGACATCTTAAACTTAAGATTTGAATTCAAATTAGTTTCATCCATGGGGCCCCATATGCCCCTCATCAGGTCTGGACCATCTGATAGCCAATACTGGCGAAGAATTAGATCCCAGAATAGTGCTGAACACCTCGAGTTCCAATGATTCATAACAAATATCTGAATGTTCAAATGCATCACATCACAAGAAAAAATTACATGCCAAAGCTTATTTCATGGTCAAAGAAAGGGAACCAAGTCAAATAAATCACCATAACTCCTCTAGCACTTAGGTTTATGCCACTACTGTATGTCAACTTATTTATCAACTCTAAAACAGAAAATAGACTGAACCAATATAACCAAAACATGTGACATCTTAAACTTAGGATACCAATTCAAATTAGTTTCATCCAAGGGGCCTCATATGCCCCTCATCAGGTCTGGACCATCTGATAGCCAATACTGGCAAAGAATTAGATCCCGGAAAAGTGCTGAAAACCCTCGAGTTCCAATGACTCATAACAAATATCAGAATGTTAAAATGCATCATATCACAAGAAAAAATTACATGCCAAAGCTTATTTCATAGTCAAAGAAAGGGAACCAAGTCAAATAAATCACCATAACTCCTCTAGCACTTAGGCCCATGTCACTACTATATGTGAACTTATTTATCAACTCTCAACAGAAAATAGACTGAACCAATATAACAAAAACATGTCACATCTTAAACTTAAGATTCGAATTCAAATTAGTTTCATTCATGGGGCCTCATATGCCCCTCATCAGGTCTGGACCATCTGATAGCCAATACTGGCAAAGAATTAGATCCCAGAAAAGTGCTGAAAACCTCGAGGTCCAATGACTCAACAAATATCTGAATGTTCAAATGCATCATACCACAAGAAAAAATTAGATGCCATGGCTTATTTCATGGTCAAAGAAAGGGAACCAAGTCAAATAACTGTAACTCCTCTAGAACTTAGGACTACATCATTATTGTATATCAACTTATTAATCAACTGTCAAAACAGAAAATAGACTAAACCAATATAACCAAAACATGTGACATCTTAAACTTAAGATACAAATTTAAATTAGTTTCATCCATGGGGCCTCATATGCCCCTCATCAGGTCTGGACCATCTGATAGCCAATACTGGTGAAGAATTAGATCCCAGAAAAGTGCTGAAAACCTTGAGTTCCAATGACTCATAACAAATATCAGATTATTCAAATGCATCAAATAACAAGAAAAAATTACATGCCAATGCTTATTTCATGGCCAAAGAAAGCGAACCAAGTCAAATAAATCACCATAACTCCTCTAGCACTTAGGTCTATGTCACTACTGTCTGTCAAATTATTTATCAACTCTCAAAACAGAAAATAGACTGAACCAATATAACCAAAACATGTGACATCTTAAAACTTAAGATTCAAATTCAAATTAGTTTCATCCATTGGGCCTCAGATGCCCCTCATCAGGTCTGGACCATCTGATAGCCAATACTGGCGAAGAATTAGATCCCAGAATAGTGCTGAAAACCTCAAGTTCCAATGACTCATAACAAATATCAGAATGTTCAAATGCATCATATCACAAGAAAAAATTACATGCCAAAGCTTATTTCATGGTCAAAGAAAGGGAACCAAGTCAAATAAATCACCATAACTTCTCTAGCACTTAGGTCTATGTCACTACCGTATGTCAACTTCTTTATCAACTCTCAAAATAGAAAATAGACTGAACCAATATAACCAAAACATGTGACATCTTAAACTTAAGATTCGAATTCAAATTAGTTTCATCCATGGGGCCTCACATGCCCCTCATCGGGTCTGGACCATCTGATAGCCAATACTGGCAAAGAATTAGATCCCAGAAAAGTGCTGAAAACCTCAAGTTCCAATGACTCAACAAATATCTGAATGTTCAAATGCATCATACCACAAGAAAAAATTTGATACAATGGCTTATTTCATGGTCAAAGAAAGGAAACCAAGTCAAATAACTGTAACTCCTCTAGCACTTAGGTCTAAGTCATTATTTTCTATCAACTTATTAATCAACTCTCAAAACAGAAAATAGACTTAACCAATATAACCAAAACATGTGACATCTTAAACTTAAGATACGAAATCTCATGGTCAAAGTAAGGGAACCAAATCAATAAATCACCGTAACTCCTCCAACACTTAGGCACATGCCATTATTGTATGACAAAGCCCTCTAACATTACGATGATTTATTTGATTTGGTTCCCTTTCCTTGACTATGAGATATGCTTTGGTCTCTATTTTTTTCTTGACGTTTCTTTGATTTATTTAATTTGGTTACCATGATGAATGTAATGTAACATGGCCATTGTGTTCATACAGTAAAGCATACATGAATTAGCTTTCTTCAGAGTACATGGACATAAAGATTCTTCAAACTGAACTAACCCGATTTTTTACTTTTTATTATTAGCTAAGATCTATTTTTCCCTCCTCACGGAAAATAGCTAATGGACAACAATACTGTAACAGACGGACCAATCCTAAACTTGCTAGCGAAGACAGTGATCTATCAACCTAGAATTCATGTTTTTGCATGCTACAAAATTCGCATCAAACATTTTAGGATCTGGACCTTGCCAGAAATTTTCGGGAACATCAGCGATCCACTTAATCAATTCAAAGCCACTGTTCCCAAAAGCAAAGACAACTAAACTGTCTTCGATTGGTCTACGCGGCAGCAGAAGCATATGCCGCTTCTTATTCCAAAACCTGACAATTCCCAGGCCCCGTAATCGAGCAGGAAACTTTCTTCGGAACTCCTATCCTTCTTCAACTACAAACCCGCTCTCTTTGCATCTACCTATCGATCCTTCATCCTACGTGATCCGTCAGACCCTCCATGACTTCTTGGTCTCGAACAACCCTCAGATCAATCTCTATCTAAGAGAAGCTAAAACGACAAAGATACAAATCCGATCTTCACACTCGTCAGATCCAAAGAAATCAAGTCAAAACCAAGAGAAAGGGGGAGCAGAATCCGGGATCAGAGAGTACCCTTGCGGGGCGACGAAGCGAAAGGGGACGGGGTGATCTCGGACCGGAAGAACCCTATCGAGCCGTTCCATCATATTTTAAGCTCGAAGCAAGGAATCCATTCCCCGGTTCGAGTTTGTCTCCGCCGATCCTGACCGTCCATTTCGTGAACCCACGCGATGAGGTAATCTCTACCGTGCATTCGCTTCATTTACAATTTAGTCCTTCACGAATCTTTATTTGCATGTTGCAAAAATAGATATTGCATATGAAAATTAATATATATATATATATAATTTATATTTATATACATATAATATATGTATAAACCTTATAAATTAGTAATATATATACGATAAATGTACCTTATAAATTACTAATAAAAAAATATTTTCCAGCAAATTCAGATCAAAACATAATAATAAGTTTTTGCTTTGCATATGAATATTACTGATTAGCTACATAACTAAAAAGTTCTTTTGAGATCAAAATTATCTACTTTATATTAATTTGTCACTCTTATGTTATTTGTTTGATAATCTATTTTCTGCCATCTTAAATCATTCCATATGGAGATTTTTATTTGTAGCCCCCTTTGCTATTTACAATTCGATTTTAAAAAATTAATATTTCCAAAATATCTTTATATAAATAGACATAAATACATTCCTCATCTTTTTTTCTTTTCCTTTTCACGAGTGTCGATAGTGAATGAAACAACGAACGACACGACGTTAAGGGTTGTGAAAAACAAAATTATATATAAATAATAAAAATGTAAATATTTTTTAAGTGTTGTCAATAGCAAAGGGTTACCTGAAGAAAATATTTTAATTCCTACATTGTTGCCTTCCCTGAATGCTCAATTCTTCCTGTCTTGATTATTTTGTGAAAATAATATTTATGGAATTGAGTAATATTTTTTCATCAAATTTTGTATATGATTGTTGATATTTCAGAACTTTTGAGAGGTTTATTTTTCTTAGATTTTAAAAGGATCTTTTCTGAATCTCTAGAATCAATATATGTATAAAAAATAAAAATTTGATGATCAGCCCACACACTCTTTTCTGATGCCAACAGGAAAGGATGAACATATATGAAGTCACCACCTCTTTAATGCCATCTAATGCGAGACTGAAGAAGATAGAGTGCAGTGAATGATGGAGAAAACCTTCGAGTTCTTCCAAATCCCTGTGTGGAAAGCGCCTGCTGCAACTCTCCCCATTAATCTAAAGAAAAGAATGGTGTAAACAAAGCAGGATTTGGCGACTAGCTGGTGAGTAACTGGTCGAAGCAGGTAGGAGGAGGAGTAGGGCAAACCTGGAAGAAAGCAACAGCAGCCACGATGGAGAGTCTCAAAGTGCGGCGTTCGGCGCAAAATGCATAGTTTATGGAGCCTCACTTCATCACTCCACCATAAAATACCATGGAAGCACCCATGCCTTGAATGCACTGCTCCCTCAAAACCCTACACCCTTACCTTCCATGTCTCTCGCCCCAAAGCTCCTATAAAGACCACCTGCTGCCTCTTCAGGTCACTGAAACCCCAGCAATCGATCGATCTTCCATCGATGGCGACCGGGGCTGGTTCGCCATGCGGCGCCTGCAAGTTCCTGCGCAGGAAGTGCACGTCGGACTGCATCTTCGCGCCCTACTTCGGCTCCGACCAGTCACCGGCCCAGTTCGCTGCCATCCACAGGGTCTTTGGCGCCAGCAACGTGTCCAAGCTCTTGGCGCAGGTTCCGGTCCACGATCGGTGCGAGGCTGTCGCCACGATCGCCTACGAGGCTCAAGCGCGGATCAAGGACCCTGTGTACGGCTGTGTCGGCCACATCTTTGCTCTCCAGCAGCAGGTGATCTTTCTGTTCCTTGTATTCCGCTACAGCTCGGACGCGTGGTTGCGAAGAACCCTACTTACTGATCCTTCTCCCGGCATTGATAGGTAGCGGTACTGCAAGCGCAGGTGATGCAGGTGAAGGCACAGTTGGCTTACAGAGCGGCACTGTCGAGAGTTTTGGAGGATCAACAGTGTCAAGAGAACTTCAGTGTCTTTCTGCAGTCTGATTCGGAGTACGGCGCCGATGGAGTGCTTCTCATGCAACAGATGGGCTGCAGGGAGGATGTCTCCGCCCAAGAGTTCTGCAGGAAGAGGACACCTCACCATGAGTTTGGGGAGCTGCAAGCTATGGCTCAGAGGATGATGAGGAGCTAATCCTCTTCTTTCTTGATGTTGTAAATGCCACACTTGAATAGAATAGCTTGGAACCTGACATGATCAGAAAAACTGGGTAATAAAATTGAGTGTTTGATGCAGTTGAATTGTTTGAATGAATCGATGTTTTGAAGAAATGGATGTGTTTCTCTGCATTGAATTTGGTGACAGACAGCTAAACCTTTCCACAAAGTCTTCATTCAAGGCCTGCAGTAATGCCATGCATTTCATGTGGATGAAAGCCTGACACTACCAAATGCATTTCTATGACATTAATTATCATCACATTCGATCACTATTACAATATTTTGCTATATATCTTTGTCGGATTACAACTGCAGCAAGATTTATAGTTAATCATGTTTGTATCCGACATAACTCTCAGGCCATGATATTGGATGTGCAGAGCTTATGAGAAGCATGAAAGAGTACTGCCACCTTTATCAACGCTCTGCCTGCAACTGATGATAAGAGATCTCAGGATTTTGGATATGCAAAATGCAGAATAAGAAGTTTTGAACTACTGTTTCTTTTCCTTTCCAACTTACCAATCTAAGATGAGGAGGTTTTCTTCATGTCATTAGCAAAAGGAAGTAAGCATACAACAAAGGGTTCTCAAGTACAAACCAACTTTTGGTCTGCACTTAAATCTTAAATGTACAAGTCTCATGAGATGCTTTGTGATGATTGATCAAGCTTCATCATTTATGAACCTATATTTTGACTGAGGCACCATGGATTGCAGTGTTTGAGGTTCCATGAATCAGGAAGGGTGTGGCCATCTCAACATCTTATATTTTATTTTATGAAAGCAGTGGCAACTATCCATGACTCCCCACTAGCAGCTGCCATTGATTGTGTTTGGACCAAGCAGCTTTTTCTTGTCTCCAACAATCCATTTCAACATAAGAAAATATAAGATACAATATGCTTTTCTGAACTGCACCAGATCATAACATAAACATGGAATTGTTGCTGCAACTCAGAAAACCAAGTTTGCATCCATATTGCATCACTGGAATTCCATGCAGCTAAATGGCCTCATCAGAAGGATATATGTAAACTGAACAGACCAGAAAACAGTAGATATCTCTATCTTTGGAAGGGGGGGTGGGGAGATCTATCAATCTACAGTACTGATACTGTACTGACAAGCAACACAAGAAGCAAAAGGCAAAAAAGAAGCTTGATCAGCAGTACCTTTTTCTATTCCATTGGAACAAGAGGTTGGCAGAGATGCTGAATTCCAAAAGTGGATGTCAAAAGCCTACAGATGTGACTGATTGCTAGTCCTTAAAGCTCAAGGACATGGAAAATGTTGAACCTAAAGTAAGATAAGAGCAATGACAAATGGCAGCTTAGTGGACACTGCAACCTGACTCAGTTCAAATAATATATCATCCAATCAGCTGGTCTTACACTATTGGAGTAACTTAGGTTAGTTTCGATTCAATTACATAAGTCCATACCTATTTTGATTCAGATATATCCTATCTTAATCAAATCAAATCGAACACCCTACTATTTTAGCTTTGATGATGGATGATCAAAATCTGATCTTATTCTTTGACTTATTACTCCATTTCAGTTAAATTTGACAAATGGGTTCCAATCTTAATATTTGGAACATAAAGAGTGGCTTTGAGGATTTAAGTCTTCGTAGACAAGTGAGATGGAAGATAATGATACGATTAGGAAGGATAATAAATAAATAAATATAAATAAATCCTGAATTAGTGAACCCAAACCCTACTCAGTTGCAGACCAGACAGCTCAACCATGTCACTAATAAATGTCCAATTGGTGAGAGTAAAACAGCAAGCTAATTGGCACAATTACTAAGACCAAGTATTTGTAATAGAAAGATGATTTAAGTAAACAAATGGAAGAAAATATATATAAATTATTGAGAAAAAAAAGACAAAAAAAATCGAAAGCAAAATATAGAAAGGTGGACTAAATCCAGTCCGCACCATCCCCTCAATATAGGAAGATTCTAGTTTTCTCCGTCTAATTATGGAATTAATCCTATGCTAAATATAGCAAGTCGTCGCGGAAGATACGGCCCGTTTGACCCTGACCGTTGAACACCTGTCACACGCCCTTCGTCGCCTCGTCCCTTAAATACGGCCTCCGTCTTCTCGTCCTCTCCCGGCCTACTTCCCTCCTCCCTCCTCCCTCCTCCCTCCTCTCTTCCCTCACCTCTCCGATTTCCGTCTTCCGAAACCTAACCAAAGGTAATGGATTTCCTCTCGTCTAGTTGTTTTGTGTCTCAGTTACGTTCTTTCTGATGGAATCTGTGTTCGCCGTGGCCAGGCGTTGGAGAAGAGAGGAGAGGGAGGAGAGGGAGGAGAGGAGGAAGCCGCTGCCGCCATGGGGAGCGAGCAGCTCCAAGTCCTTAACGCGCTCGACGTCGCGAAGACCCAGTGGTACCACTTCACGGCCATCGTCATCGCCGGCATGGGCTTCTTCACGGACGCCTACGACCTCTTCTGCATCTCCCTCGTCACCAAGCTCCTCGGCCGCATCTATTACCACGTGGAGGGCTCCCCCACCCCGGGCACCCTCCCGCCCCAGGTCTCCGCCTCCGTCAATGGGGTTGCCTTCGTCGGTACCCTCACCGGCCAGCTCTTCTTCGGTTGGCTCGGCGACAAGATGGGCCGCAAGCAAGTCTACGGCATGACCCTCATGCTCATGGTCCTCTGCTCCGTCGCCTCTGGCCTCTCCTTCGGCAACAACGCCAAGAGCGTCATGGCCACCCTCTGCTTCTTCCGTTTCTGGCTCGGGTTTGGCATCGGCGGGGATTACCCCCTCTCGGCCACCATCATGTCGGAGTACGCCAACAAGAAGACTCGCGGCGCCTTCATTGCCGCGGTTTTCGCCATGCAGGGGGTGGGCATTCTCACCGGCGGCATGGTCGCCATCATCGTTGCCACAGCGTTCAAGGACCGGTTCCCGGCTCCAGCCTACGCCGTCGACCCTGTAGCCTCCACCGTGCCGGAGGCCGACTACGTATGGCGCATGATTCTCATGTTCGGATCGGTGCCGGCAGGGTTGACCTACTACTGGCGCACGAAGATGCCGGAGACCGCGCGCTACACCGCGCTCGTCGCCAAGGACGCGAAGCGGGCGGCGGCCGACATGTCGAAGGTCCTGCATGTCGAGGTGGAGGAGGAGCAAGAGAAGGTGGAGCAGATCACGGGGGCGCAGGCGAACGCCTTCGGCCTCTTCTCCATGGAGTTCCTCCGTCGCCACGGCGTCCACCTGCTCGGCACCACCACCTGCTGGTTCCTCCTCGACATCGCGTTCTACAGCCAGAACCTGTTCCAGAAGGACATCTTCAGCGCCATCGGGTGGATCCCCAAGCCCGCCACCATGAACGCGCTCGAGGAGGTCTTCCGCATCGCCAAGGCGCAGACGCTCATCGCCCTCTGCGGCACGGTGCCGGGCTACTGGTTCACCGTCGCGCTCATCGACGTCATGGGCCGGTTCGTGATTCAGTTCGTCGGCTTCCTGATGATGACGCTCTTCATGCTCGGCCTCGCCATCCCCTACCACCACTGGACCACCAAGGGCAACCAGATCGGCTTCATCGTCATGTACGCCTTCACGTTCTTCTTCGCCAACTTCGGGCCCAACAGCACCACATTCATCGTGCCGGCGGAGATCTTCCCGGCGAGGCTGAGGTCGACCTGCCACGGCATCTCGGCGGCGTCCGGGAAGCTGGGGGCGATCGTCGGCTCCTTCGGATTTTTGTACCTGGCGCAGAACCAGGACCCGGCGAAGACCGACCACGGGTACCCGGCGGGGATCGGGGTCAGGAACTCGCTCTTCTTGCTCGCCGCCTGCAACTTCCTGGGGCTGCTCTGCACCCTCCTGGTGCCGGAGTCGAAGGGGAAGTCACTGGAGGAGATGTCCGGGGAGAACGAAGGAGACGAGGTTGAGGGCGCGTGAGGTGATAAGCAGGAGGAGGGGCAAGCTGATGCTGCCACATTTTGCTCTGTTGTGTCTTCCACCACCGGTACTCTTCATGCGTGAATGGGTGTGATCACGGAAGCTTGGTTGGAGACTGTGCGTGTTCTTGGTAGACCGTAGCATTTGAATCATCAAATAATACACGACGGGAATGCCTTATATGACAACGATGAATCATTTTGTATGGAATAATAAAGTGCAGCTCTCGATTTATTACACTCATCCTTCGCATTTGGTGCATTCTCTGTTTCCCAGCGATCCTTATGTTTAATGCTTTACCTGTCGTACTCATCGCTTACGACATGCCATTGATATGTTAGCAAGACAGCAATAAAAAGCGAGAAGTCAGCCTGAGATGTGGAATCGCTAGTTGTAGTTATCGCTTGACAAAGATCGGTAGCCTATTTATCTTCTCAGAGAGCATAGTCGAAGTTGAATAAGTGGTGGGGATTATTGTGAGCAAAGTTGATCGTCACCATTTCCAAGATGATACATAACAGATGATATGTGACTTATGTTTCCATACTCCTCAATTAATATGAGACTAAATGGTCTTATCAGTGCTCCCTCTCGTAGGCGAGCCAAGGTGACCCTCTTTTTAGCGCCAATATGATAAGGGAACCATTTGATTGGTCGACCATTAGTGCGGCTCGTAGGCTCGCGAAGAATTATTCGTTTTGGTCAATGGATGTACTCGCACGATTTTGTCTTTTCGAAGATATGAACTCCAAAAAAATCTTTGAGAGTAAGGGAGATTTGATAGGCTTATGAGCCCTTAGATCCTATACTCCTCGACCAATATACGAATAAATAACTTTATCATATTCGAATCGGAAATTGGATCATTGGTTGGACAATCGATAATTTTGAGCTGAACCTTGGTTGGTTTTGATGGTTCTATTTTGTTTTTTGAAATTTAGAGTCAAAACCAAAATCATTTCTGAATTGGTAAAAAAAAATCCAAATATCCTGATGAATACATCTTTCCAAAAGTTTAATAAATGACTAATTAGAAAATATTTTAAATTTTTAAAATAAAAAATAGAGATGTTTCGAATTCAAAATCGATTAGAACATTTTAATTCCGATTCTATGTTTGGTAGATGCTGATTTTAAAACTACTATCGATCATTTAAAACTTTTCATTCTATGAAAAATGTACATTATCCATCCTTTTCAGGGACAAGATAGACATGGCAACTCATAACATTACAATGTTCCTTTTGTACAGTATAATGCATGTATCAGTAAGAAACAAGAAGTTGGCACCAAAAAACAAACTGGTCTAATGACCATTTTTATTCATTTAACATGACTGATAACAGATACAAAGTGTCAACTCAATCACTCGGTGATACATTGGTCAAATACCTCCACACCTTGACGGCACCCATCTCATCTCCGGTGAAAAAGAGCCCGGACGGTCCGATATGCAGTGACCTAACGTTACTCTTGTAGAATATCGTCCCTCTTCCACCAAACCTAACATTTCGAGTAGAAAGCACATTAGACAAAATACATGAGATGCCTTACGAGCTAATACTTGTGATGGAGATACTTACGATGGCAGTTCAAACATTTGAACACTGTGGTCATCAAGGGAACACATTATAACTGGTTTCTCATTTGCATCGTATATTCCTTCCATTGCTAAAACTCCCTGTGACAGACCAAGTAACATGTTAATTATGATAAAGAACACGGTCATAATTTCCTAGAGACATAAAATTAATTTGAACATTCATGTAATGTGCAAGTCATTTGTGGAGATTATGAAAGGAAATGGTTGTCTTCGCAGCACAAAGGTAAACAAATCAGGTTTGTAAATCAAAGCATGTTCACAAAACTTTAGTGTCAAGGATATTTTAGCTCATGCAATATATAATTTCCACTTCAAATGCCTATTTATACCATTATATTCATAGTTCCATTATGTTGATAACTTCTTAAAGTAAAACAGACTATCTTCAACAACCGTACTAAATAGAAGCTGGGACAAGTTAAAAAGACACATGGACAACAAAAATTTTATGATGTCGAAGAAATAATTAATGAAAGATACATAGATGGTGAAACACACGCTTATAACTAAATTTTTGGGAATGTTTCTTTCACTTTTTTTTAATCGTTCAGCTGGCACAGAACAATGTTGATGGCAATGACTTCAAATGAACATGAGGGTTTGTTTGCCCATTCTGTGCTTGTTCTTTAGGGAAGGAATAAATTCAACAATGTGACGAGGATGTAAACCACAAAGGACTAATGTTGCACAGAATTCATAAGACTATTATAATTTATAAGTACCATGGTAGTATAAGAAATAAGTGTGTTAAAAAAGTAACAAAGATGTATCAAAAGTTCTTCCAATTAATTTAAGAACTCCAATATGGTTTCCTCATTAGTGTTTTCTTCTCTCAAAATCTGGCTTGGACAGGATAAAGTGTATCATAGAGAAGCATTTGACAAAGAAGGATATCATGCGATCTAGTCATTCCACTGATTTCCTCTTAAATCAGTCTCATTACTGAGCTTCGAAATGTTTGATATAAATGTCAATAGATATTTAATTCTTTTCTCTAAATTTATCGCAAGTCACAATTGATAGTCTAAAATAATTGGATGCACTAAAACAAATAAAACCTTCATCCAAAAGAAATGAATAAACATATGCAACTTACGTGCTCTAAATTGTGGGTATATATTAGTTCTATACTGCCGGTATTCATGGCTGCCCAAATCTGCATTTAAAATAATTAATAACAAAATTGAGAATGCAAATCATTAAATTTAGAAAAAGCAAAGAAATCTGACCTTAATCGTGCAGTCCAATGAGCAAGATAAGAGATAGTCGTTCCAGCACAATACAGATGTAATAGTTGATGTATGGCCCTCGAGAGTGTGAATGCACTCAAGAGTTTCGAGGTCCCAGACCTGAAACAAAATTTAATATCGATTTAATTATATCTATGTCATCAAATTGAAATCACATGCAACAAATACCCATAAAACTAAGAAGCATCCTTCTTCACCGTAACATAAGAGGACATGGAGAATTGTGCCGAGGAAGTGGCAGACTTAGTGCATCAAATTGAAATTTACTGAAAATGAAATCAATCGATCCTTTGTATGTTTACTGTTGTCAGTAGTTCCCAAGAAGTTGTCACATACAATATACATTTATTTGGCCACACACCAACAACACATGAAGTTTAGATTATGGTTCAGCTGACCCTGAGGCAACTGAATACTTTGAGGACATGATGTTTAACAAATAAGACAGCAATGTCAAGGACTGGATTATGTGCACCACATGAACAATGTAATGATCTTCTACTAGTATCTCTTCATTAAATTCCATAGAATACAGAGTTATTCTGAAATCACAATAATCAGACGTAAAGATGTTAAAATGAAACACTTGTACTTACTCTAATTGTCTTGTCAACTGATCCAGAGTAAAGCCTAACTCCCACAATCAAGCTCACAACAGCTTGTCTATGACCAGTGAGTACAGCAGCTGGTTCAAAGTTGTTGCCCTCTGTATTGGACTTCCACACTAGAATAATTCCATACTGAAATTAGGAAAAAGATAAGAATTTAGAGTATCAGTCATGAAAGACTGCTTAGCAAATCATTTTATAGTATAGTATGACTGCAAAACATCAAGTCCAGGATCACCAACTGACCATATTGCACACTTAAAACCACATGAAAGCTAGCAAAAATTACCTCTAGTCCAGCAAAGAGGAGTTCGTTTTGGAACGCCAAGGCATTCACCCGGCTAGCGGATCCTTCTAGGCTTATTTGTAAGCCAGTCTCTGTATTCCATGCCTGCAACAGCATTTGACAAAGATTTGAGAACTCACAACAGCACATCCAAATACAGTTTCCATTAGCCAACAAAAGATACACATGAAAGTTTACAACTCTAACCTTAACAGCTTTGTGAACACCGGCAAACACCCATGGCCCTTTGTTGAACATGCATATGATTTCAGCTTCCATATCTACCATCATAATGCACTGCAAGAACACAAAGTTTGTCAAACTTCACGCTAAATTGAAGCTACAAAGAAACATCAAGTGCAAAGACATCAACCTGGCCAGTGTTACAGTTCCAAACTCGGACTATTCCATCTCGACTGCCAGTGTATAGCTTGTCTGACCCAGCTGGGAGGGCTATCCCCACAATCCCCTGCCATTGCAAATGTCATGAGAACAGTAATTCAGGGTGATAACATTATGAAGGGGAAATCACTGAGGCCAAGAGCTTTGAATTTCACCTTCGCATGACCTTGTAAATCAATCAAGTATTCAAACCAAGGATTGAGGTCATTGCATTTCTCTTTGGTTGCCACATGATCGTCTGTAATTAAACTTGCCTTATTGATCATATCGAGCATGACCACACTGTGGATCAGAGGTGGACAATGCTCCTTAGATGGACTGCAGACAGCCTCCTCATGTTCTTGTTGAATCATATTAACCTCATTTGTCAGCTTGCTTGACTCTCCGCTGCTGTGCAACGAAGGTGGACAGTGCTCCTCGGGTGTAGGGCTACAAACAGAGTCCTTGTGATCTAGCTCAATCATTTGGTCGCTTGGCCCTCCAGTATTTTCATGGAGCTGCTGCTTACAGGGATCGACATTAGGGTTTTTCCAGACATAACTTCTTCTCCAAGGGATGCCTCCATCAGATGAAGGACTACAAAAAGAGTCCTTGTGATCTAGCTCATTGGTCGGTTTGCTCGGCCCATTATTAACGTTATGGAGTTGCTTCTTACAGCGACCGACATTAGGGTTTTTCCGGGCATGACTTCTTCTCCAAGAGATACCTTTATCACTGCTGTTTCTGTTTGAGGCACACGGCGGATTCTGACCGTGTAGGTAGGGGCATTGATAGCGGGTGCAACGCCCAGCCAACCAAAATTTACAAACGGGCATCCTCAATGATGCAGATGCAGGATGATGACGCTGATCAATCGGGTGACTCATGGACGCTGCCGCCGAAACCCATTCAAGAACAAGACAACAGAAGACAGATCAATCAATATAATCATCGAGTATAGGAAATCAAGGGAGCTCATGATTGAATCTTTCATCAGGGAAGAACACCACTGTCCATCTTTTCTGTATGTGATTCAAACAAATCTTCGAAATAGAGAATCCCATTCAAGAAAGTTGAGCGGACAAATCAATCAAATTGCGAGTCCAAGATTGGATCCTTGGTCAGGGAAAGAACAGCGCTGTATGTCCTGAACGATTTGTCCGGCCCAAAACACTATCCTCCAAACCCCGTATTTTTCATCAAATCGAATCTCAAGAAACAAACGGAAAGCCGCCGCCGTGCCGATCAGAGATCCGAATACCGAGAGAGATAAAGAGGGGAATAATATGGGAGATTAAGAGCTGGAGGAGGAGGCCCGGGAATCGTCGTCTTCGTCGAAGGGATTGGACATCATCGTCGCCGTCCTCGTCCTCCTCCTCCAACCTCCTGTATCTCTCCGAAGGATCTCCCTCGCCTCTCCTCTCGCTATGATTAAGAACAGCCATGGAATCGAAACGAGAGATCGTAGGAGAGACCGAACCTTTTCGCTGCTGCGACCTCCTTCCCTCTCTCTCCTCTTCGCGTTCTTTACCGAGCGCGCGTTCGATTATGGTTCGGAGGCCCCCCCAACCCTTTATATACACGTAAACCGATTTACACTTAGATCCCTCTTTATTGTATAAAATACATACCAGTGTTCACAATTTTCAATAACACCCTAATCAAATAGAATTTCGCACAGATATCCCTACCTCTCCGTTTGGTGACATTTTCTTAAACGCCCTCCTAAATTTGTTTTTCACACATATATTCCTTTCTATCCATTTGATGGCATTTATATGTTTCCAATCTCCGGATCAATTCATCGCGATGACAATTAAATGTTTCGGACCGTCGGATCAGTGATGGCCGTCGACTCCACCGTCCGTCACTCGAGCCGGGAGATCTCGGCCGTACGCTTCGTGGGCTTTTCGTGCACCATATCTTGGGCCGAGCACGCGATGCAAACCGAGAAGCCCATGTTCGGGGAACCGACGCCAGTCCAGGTTACCCAGATTGCTCACCCAGCCCACCACATCGCTCCCACAAGTGGGTCCCAAAAGGATCCAACCGCGAGTATGGTAATTCTCGTGTACCGAGTCCCACCTCAACCATCCTCATATTGAATTTTTTAGTGTTACAATCACATGTAATGAGGCAAAAAATTATATTGGTAAATTGCATTAAATTAACAATATTATGAATAATGGTATCAGTCAAGTGCATGGAGGTTTCTTTTTTTTGGTTAATATATATGATGTACTTGTAATGTTGTTCCTCTTAATATAAGATTTCATGTCACTTAGACCTTACTAGACTCGCTCAAAACAATTGAATAAGCTTAATGATGAAGTGGGGGGGCATAAATAGCATGCTTACCTTAAATTCTCATATGATCATTATTTATTATAGTTACTCTAGTATGACATCATGCAAAATATAATGAGATTGGGGTGGATTTGTGTGTTTTCATGAGGTATTTGGTAATAGAAAATGCCTTTCTTAAGCACTAATTGTGACTAAGATGTTAAGCAGATTGGATAGGGAATTCACATCTTGACACACTTTTCATTAGCCAAGAGGGGCACTAAATCTTGTAATTATATTGTTTAATTTAGATAATTGTTTATGAGATTATAAACTATTTCCCAAGTGTATGTCAAACATTCTCCTTCTCATTCACTCATGTCTTATCTACTCTACCACAGTGGCTATGACAGTATAACCAATCATAAGGGTTTAAGCTTGAATGAAAGTGCAGAAATAATGCATCCTTCACCTCAATTATGTGTACATAGAGATACTTAAAATACTTGAAAACAAATCCTCACACAATGCTACACTATGAATCTCTTATGTTTCTGAGAGATTAAGAAGTTCTTTCAATATCACACCTATATCTTTAATTGGTGTCTCTGTTCACTATAATCTTTCATCTTTGGATATTTTCATGATGCCTTTTCATTTAGCAAAGACTATCCAACAATACTACATGCATTTTTGTGTAACTTTATTCAGCTCCATTTAAATATACAAACTTCTTCAGAGAGATTCCACCTGAGCCATCTTACTCCTTATTTTATTCATGAGAAAAGGAGATGGCTCTCTCAAAGCTTAAAAGAGTCCAGTCTAATGATTCCTGAAGCCACAAGGAGAACATGCAAACAGTCCACTCTTGAGATAGAAAACACCTTCCAATTACAAAGTACATCACTAACACAATCCATATACTTGTTCTTCTGCTCATAATGAGGTCAAGAAAGGAGGAGTTGCATGAACAAGGAGAACATGCTGTTGCAGGTCACGCATGCAGCCTCCACTAGCAAATGCCTGCCAAATGCATTGTTTTGTAATGCTAACATTTCCATATATTAGCATGCATGAATCAATAAAGAACACTCAGAAACCTAGAAATCTATGATGTTAATGATGGCTGCAAGGTCACCAAGACCAGATAAGAGTACTAGGTTGCAGTCCCATCCACAAAAGCATCACATTACTGTTCTTTTATGCTCTAGAACAGGTGGAAAGCAAAATCTATGCCAGCAAAGTGCACCAAAAGATTCCTTAATGTTACTTCTTAATGCCAGGGGCTGAACTTTAAGAGTAGTATATGCTTTAATTACATTGGTTAGGGTTTATGATGTCCATCCAGCAGTAGATCATGTCAGACACCAAAAGCTTTGGTGGTGCATGCATGCTTCCTGTGATTTCACCTGAAACAGTTCTCAGAAGATAAATATTGTGTGTGTATGAGGAAGGATGGCAGGAGTCATAGAAGTGGATCTCCTCATATTAGGGTAAGTTTTGAATTAATCTCACATAAAAAAGTTGATTAGATGATTTGATCTGCACACAGCTCCATAAAAACAAAATTGAATTGGATTCCCAACCAAAAAATTATGATAGATACTCAACACTCTATGTTCAAATAGTCTTTATATTTCTGAGGTTACTATGACCCTATCTAATTAGATGGGTTATTCTTTGAACAAGATTAATCCAGAAAATGGGTTACATGATTTCTTTTTTATCTATAATGAAGAAGCTTCACATCCTACATTGTCCAAACATCCAAAAAGTATCCTTAGTGTCTGTCACTTCATTGAGAGGGGCATAACCTTTGACAAGAATCTAATCTAAATCTAATCAAATTGATATTTTTTTCTCTGGAACCATCATGTACTTGTCCCAATCAGTTTATGCCTTAAATATTAGGCCTTCCATTCTATTTGACCAATCTAAGTTTGAAATGATAGAGAGACAGGTAATGTCCATGGCATGTGCAAACTGAGAATAACAAGTGGAAACAACACCCTTCTTGATGCTATGATAAGGTTAAATAGGTTGGTAGAAGGTGGCATGCATATGGCAGCCCAGTATGATAAAGCTAAATAATCAACAAGTGCCAGCAAATGGCTCATAATTACTCTCTAGCATTAGGTTTTGCTCCCCATGCCACTAAACATTTACATCTTTGGCACAGCATAGGAATAACATTACCTATGATTTCTCCTATTTCCATTGATGGGTGAAATGGAGGTAAGGAAATCCCTTAAATAGCTTCCTGGTACTATACCTTTTATGGTTATACTTTGTAGATGACATGTATCTTGTTGTTGGATCAAGGCATGAATACTCTTTCTAAAGATTCTTTCAAGGTTTATGTGGATCCAAAAAGACCTTCACAAACTCATTTAAATTGTTTGCACTTTGGAATTGTGGATTAAGAGGCTATTTGAAGTCGGAACTAAAGAAGCTAGAAGAATGCTGATCAACATCTAAGATTACAATTGCCCATTAAGCACAGTTATAGTACTTCTCATAGATTTTATCATGTCCAAGAGGGTTTACTGATGAGATCAGTGTGTTTGGATTCGGAACTTATTTAACTCAAGATAAACAACCATATGAAACTTAGGAAGGATTCCCAGTCACTACTAGGATGAGTGATTCACTAACAGCTCAGCTATATCTTATTTAGTTGAACTTTGATTGAACAGGTCCCAATATTATTAGTCCAAGGTTCTTGAAACATGTCAGATAGATCTCAATGAGGAACTCGAGTAGGTAGTAAAGTAAATGAGACCTAAATTCTCAATAAAGCACTCAACAAGATTTTCAATTCAATCTCTCTTAAAGTTGTTCCTCACTTAAGGGTGACAGCTGAGTCTCAAATTAGGTAGAACCTTGTACATTGTTGGAGACATAAATAACATTACAATAAGATGACTCAAGGCATATTATTATTTTATACCATTACAATATCTAAAAACTTTTCCAAATTAAACAAAGTGAAGAACTTGAGTACTATTTATGTAGACCTAATTGAGTTAATGAGACAAGTAACTTGTTGATGACATAATTAAGCATAGAATAACTTTCTAATCAGTTTGGATAAATGAGAATGTGATGCTTAGTATCCTTTGGAATACAGTTGACAACCTATTTATGTTACTAAAAGATAGTGAAGTTAATTACCAAGAAATACTCAAATTGTGAAAATAAAAAGATGATAACGAGGTCACAAAAGAACCATCTGACACAGAAGCTTGATGAAGCATGAAAGGTACATCGACATGATGACATGATATGTACATACCATGTTTCTTTTGGCAACACAAACAACACCTAGACAGCAGCTTATACCAGACTATACTCAAGTCCATGAATCATTGAGCTCAAAGATATATCAAGCACCATAAATATTACTGCCATGAGAGGGCATGGAAGAAACAGTTCCAGGTGAATGCATGAGTATTTTCATGCAAATTTTGAAGTTACAGGTTTGTTCTTACAGGAACATGGTTTTAACTTGATTGGTTTGTGCATACAATCTTCTCAATAGTTCTTGATAGTAGCCTCAAGGCAGGAAGAAGATGTTAGTATGTCACAAACAACAATATCATATCATAATAGAGAAGTTGAAGAGGGAGCATTAACCTAAAGAAATGACAACTAAATACTAAAAAATGGATTTCATAGATGAAATAATACATTATAAAAAATTAGAGAAAAAGGAAAAAGGAATATCCACTCAACTCAACTACAATGCACAGGATATGTTCCCACACACAACTATAGCTACTTTTGCAATCTGCTCTATTGTTGAACAGGTGATCATTTTGTTCACTGATGTCAAAGTAAATGCTGCTAAGACAAGCTTTATATTTCTAAAGCAACGCTAGATTAATAATGGAGAACTTTATAATTAACATAGTATAATGCCTGCAAATCCTATAGAAAACATACTCAGTTCTTGCACAGAAAAATCTAATCTTTTATCCATCTCCAAATGCATCTATTCAGTTCTCAGTCCCCTTATAAGAACAAGTATCATTTTTTAGAAAACAACTTGATACACATTTTGGTTTTTATTTATTTGGAATAGATATATTTATTGTTTAATGAACTCTTACATTTCTTAGTTCCTTTTACTTTTCCTCCTCATCTTGGGATTAAAACCCTACAAAGTGCCATGAGGAACACAGTTTAGCCACAAAAGAAGATACCATTTCCTAATAATGGATTGAATAAAGGACTGTTCCCAAAGGTTATTCTTTTGTTGCTGTCTCATCAACAAATTTAATCTACTTCCAACACTGATCCATAATAGTTATTACAATATATGAGACACTATAAAGCAAGTGATATAAGGGTGCAATCTTCTACTACTTTGATTGTAGAGTTTCTTGTGTAAGGATAAGCAATTCTTGATTAAAGAAGATTTTGATTCCAAAACCTTATTATTAATAACCAAAGTCTTTACTAGCCAAGCTATATTGGATAAGTATTCAAGGTAAAAGTAGAAATTGAGTATAGGGTTCCATTGCATTCAGATGTGTTTTCAGAATGATAACAACAAGCTAACTTCAATGTTTGTCATAAATTGGACCAATCATGTGATTTCATGTAAAAAGGTTACAGAAAGTAATCTCAGATTGTGGAGGTAATGCATTGGTATGATGTTTGAGTTGCCACAAGACAACACTCCAAAGTGCAGTGAGTACTGTCTTCAAACCTTAAACTGCTACATATGTTTTATCTTTTATATGAAAAAAAAATTTTAGTGAAGTTTACTAAATTATAGTTTGCATTAGTTCATCACACATAAATTTTAATAACTTTAAATTTAATTATATTATTATCATATAATTTATGCACCGATCTTTTTGTATTATTATCGGTTGGTCTAATTTTGAAGATGTTCATTCAAACATTTCTATTTTTTTGTTTTATATTCGGTATAACATAAGAAGTGGATCAGTGCATGAGACTTTCGTCAATGATTCATCGAATTCGTAAAAGTATTCGGTTTAAGCTAGATGTCATTGATTGAAAGGTGGCTTCATCAGACTAGATTTAGAATATCAACACTAGATCCCTGCATCAAAGATAATTTTGTCTATATAATACCCTCCTTAGGTCTAATCCCTTCTCACTGAACCTCCTCCATCCTTCTCTCTCTCTCTCTTTCCACCCTTTGAGACTCCAAGACATGGCCCTTTAGCTGGAAATCTCTCAGATCTGTAGTGAGAAGTTAGATCTAGTTCTTCCTGGTTGGTTTCTTTATATTCTCTGATAGCTTCAAGGATTATTATTTGTTACTACAATCTTTCTCTAGGAGAGAGCATATCATTGATATTTGGATCTCTACGTGCTTCTGTCTTTTGGTTTCACTCGTTCAAGAGAGAGTCCTAATCCTTACTGGTGTTGCCTCGATACAAATCAATGTGTTTTCTTGGTCTTCGTTCACCTTTCTCTAACCTTCCGACAGCTAGTACCTCTCTGAGTCAGCAGGCACTCTTGTTCATGGGGGGGTGCTATGCATGGAGCGGATCTGGCAGTACACCTTGCATCAACTTCTGTCTTCTTGTTTTTGATGCTGTTTCCTGCCTTTCATGATCAGCAGCATCTTGAGCTGGGATTCTTCTCGGGCCAACATTAGGGCTTTTCCCAAACGAATCCATCTCTCTTCTACCTGTGATCTTGTCATTCGATGTGGTGCACGATGCTCATTGTATAAGCCGGTGTTTGCAGGTGTGGCATCATCAAGATTCACATGGATTACACAGTTGTTTTGATCAGTGAGAATCTTGATGATGCTGCATCGGCAAATACGCGACTGTGGAGCTTTTTACTCTGATTCCCTTGAGGTATGTTGCCTCTTCCTGATAATTTTTCTTGTATGTGGTGACTATTGAAGCGATGGAACAGTTCTTCCTCTTCTTTCCTTTACTTTTTCTTCCTTAGTTGTCTGATTCGCGAGATGTTGAATGATCTTGAAGCTTAGCATGCTGTTGAAGGAGTAGGTTTTCCATCCGCGACACTGCTTGATGAATATATATGTCACCCGTGATGCTTTCTTGTTTGGCCTTTGTTCTAAACTTGTCTTCTTTCTTTCTTTTGATTTTGATGAGAGGAATGCAAACATTACACAGATCTATGCTGCAATATCTTTCTATTGTTCATTAACATTCATTTTGAATGATTTCCACAATCAGTTTCTTGTGTGCATATATTTTAAATGTTCCATAGTTGCATCAATGAGATCTGAACTCTGAAGATTTTGGTTTTCAAAGATTAAAGCAATCATTGACTGCTTATTATGTGCCTTTCAACAGCAAAAAAAGAGATTAATTCCCTTTGTTTTTCCATCAAACAACTCCTATAAGCACCCATTTCCAGGGACTATTAATATTGAAGTCATCTTTTTCTTGTGGACAAAGAAAAAAAGAAAACACTCAATGTTCATGTCCATGGTGATTTGAGATGAAACAGAAGAATGTTCCTCTCAAGCTTCAGAACCTAAAAAATGTTGATTGGGGAAAGAAAGAAATTAGGAGGTGTTTGATACCAATATTGCTGAGTTATCCAGTAAATCGGCCAGTCAGTGTTCAAGGCATTGTTGTTATCAGAAATTTTTATAGGGTTTTCTATCCTTTTTATGTTCTTTACAGATATGCTGGTCAGGAACTTTCTTTACAGATAAAAAAGGAAATTTGTATTCTTTTTATGTTCTTTACAGCTATGAAGTCTAGTCAAATGATAAAATTTAGGTTCTGAAAAGTGTGGAGAGATAAACAAAACTGATCAACTGGTGGAATTTAGTATCTAAAAATTGGAACAGTCTAAGGAAATAAATGAGTTACTGAGGCCACCATACAAGAGAGGTGAAACTTAGAAGGGAAGAGAGCAAAATATTTTCTCTGAATTTTTTTGATCTTTTTGTCCCCAATCATTTATTGTCTATCTGTTTATTGAAAATATTGATATGTATAAGATGATAAAAGATATCCTAAGAAGACTGTCTCAAGATATCACTAATGATCAAAAGAATCATGTTATATATATTAAGTTTAGCCTATAATCTAAAAGCTTAAGCTTTTGAATTGAATTGGTATCTGACCTAATATATATTAATCTCGACCAATTTAACTTAGACTTATCATTGTAAAATTTTTAACATGGTATCAGAGTTAGATGGTCAAAAACTTGATCTAAATGAGTCAAAAATAAAAAAAATAAGCTAGAAAAAAGGGATTGAGGTAGTCATGATACGATTTGATTGAATGAGGATGAATCACACTATTAACCACTTCGATATTAACCACTTCAATATAGACTAATTGTTTTTGTAAGATTTTCAATACTGCTGAAATTTTTTTTTCTTCTCTTTTTTCCATAAATAAGTTGGAAGTAAGCATTGGGCAAGTAACTTTTTGTATGAATAGAAATTTGAGATATTTCACTGCCAATGGATGAACAGTGAGCAGGAAATGTTGAAGGCAAGCTGTGGAAGACATTAACACTGGTCGGTGGTTACACAATTGGAGCCAGCAAAAGCCACACTGTAGATTGCAGTGTAAAGTAGGGCCAAACTCCAAGAACAGGTTTTAGAAGAGTGTCTTAACAATGCATTCTAATCTCCTCTCCTTCTGTGCACACAATAATCATGCAGATTTTTGGAGTTTATACCATCACTCTCTTTTAGCTTTTGAGATTCCCATCATTAAAGTGAATAATATGTAGACATTGGGTGAATGCAAGCAAAATCTGTGTGTGTGAAGTACATATGCTGATATGCAAGCAAGCATAGATTTCATGTCTAAAATACAATCTAAATCAATTTTAGCAGCAATTTTTTGGGGGCTTAAATGATCTGCATGATTTCAGAAGCATCTATTTGGCCACTGCTAAATTGACAGAAGAAAGGTCAACTGTCAGAAGCCTTGATAAAGTTGTCTACTTAGAACTGATGCTCTGATGCAAATTCAAAAATCCTGCATATTTGTCTTGTACTCTGCTAGAATTTATTATGATGAAATCAGGAAATCTGCTTTCTCTAATATTGGAACAAAAATGAAAGATCAGATCTTTATCCATCTAATGTATTTATGATTTTTGCTCTTGCCAATTCATGCAGAAAAATTCCCATTGGATTCGAATGTAATGAACATCTTGTAAATCTATTATGATGGCCATTTACTTTCCTATCTATAATGTTCTTAATGAAAGATGTTTTGACAAACATAACCTGTCTAATTGGTCAGCTGCTATTAGTTTCCTCATGTTACATTTCAGCCAGGTCTCATATTCTACCATCATCAGAAGAGAAGCTTGCCATCACATACTTGGAGTCTGCTGAAGATTGTAACTAGCAATGATGCTGTAGTCCATTTAGTCTGTATTTTTTGTTCTTTTCTATTGTCATTTTCTCTTTCCTTTCTGCTGTTTTTGTTCTTTTATCTGAACACAAACACAGATTTATTTGGAGGATACATCACAGCAAGACCACATCATGATTCTATCATGCTGTTCTCTTTCTTTGCATGCTTAACTCAGTAGTCGCCACTCTTCGATCTACCCCTCAAGAGCTTTGGTTTCATGGATCCTCAAATCTATTTCTTCCAACGAGCAATAGAAGAACAGAAGAACACACAGCAATATAATCGTTCAAAGATGAGAAACCCAGATATCTCCACATGCACACACAAGACAAGGAAGATAGCTACATCACAAGCAGCAGACTGAGATAGTAAACTGATCTTTCGACACTCGCTTGAACGTAGTAGACATCCGTAGTTCTCCTCATGCGTTCTCTGTATCTCCGTTAAGCTCTTCGCTTCGAAACGCCTTCGATTTCTTTCGAGTCCTACGTGAGTTCTTCGTCAGACCGCATGGGAGACTGAGTTCGTGATCCGATTACATCTACGAACGTTCCAAGTTCATATGGGATCCGTACCCGATTCATGGAATTCGGATCGGGTAAAGCCGCTTATCGGGTTCTTTTTAACCCGTAAGTGGATCCTCCTCTTCCAATTCTTAGCCAATAATACTATCAGTACTCGGGATCAAGAACGAACGGTATACTATTGGTCGTTGATGTGGGGCCCGAAGTGAGATCCAATGACACCGTAGGTGAGCGAGATTAAGCGTCCGCAAGTAGGGAAACTTTTGCTCCCCCGGCCAAAAACCTAACGTCTAAAACCCACGTCTCCGCGCGGCGCCCCGAAACAAAGATTGCGGTGTTGAGCGGTTCGCTGCTTCTTCTCCGCCGCCCGCTGCTGGCTTCGCCGAGCTCCTCTTCTCTAGCCTTGCCTCGCTCTCGCATCTTGCTTCGCCCTCTGATCCACGAAGGGAGGGGAGACTGATGGGTATATTCGAGTCATATCGAGCGATCGGCTACATCACCAGCAACGTCCCCTTCGCCGTCCAGAGACTGGGGACGGAGACCTTCGTCACCGTCAGCGTTGAGAAGGCGTGGCAGATCTACAACGTGAGTTTTGTCTTCACTTGTTCTCTTCTTTGCCTCTTTTATTCCCTTTGTTTAGTACTCTGAAACATGCGCCATAATGTCTGCTTGGGTGTACCGTATTATATCTCCTTTTCTTCAAGAATTAGGGCTCACGTTGAATCTTCCATTGGAGTTGTCCTAGTTAGTCGATTCTGACTATGGAAACCATTCAGAAAAGGGTCTTGAATTTAGATTGGTAGTAACTAATACATTGGGCATAACATAGTGACATGAGAAGTGGCAATTTTTTGCAATATTATGTGAATATGTACTTCTTCCATGATGGTGGTGATGAAAGTAACGCTAGAGCGAGTCTTCACTAACGGGAGACAGATATAATCGTTGCTATTCAAGGTCAAGAACTTACATGTATGAGTCTGTTACCACAAAGGAAGTCCTTGGAATTCATAGACATAATGGAAAGGGTGATTTACATATGGAATTATGTCTGCACATTTACGTGGATCATCTGTTAAAAGAGACATTAGTAGTGTTTTCCATATGCATGACTGAAAAAAACGATTCATCTCAAAGAAACTTCAATAAGATACTTTGTTGTGCGGAGAGTTGACGATTCATTAATTTTATTGGTTACTCTTGGGGGATAGGTCTGAGCATTTATTCCCTTCTACTGCTCCTTGTCCTCCTCTAAGACCCTAACTTTGGTTGGTGTACTCAATATCTAACAATGCTAGGATCGCTGGTTGGTGTACCTACTCAAGAACTTCTGGAAATGGATCAGGCTGATCATTATTGTTGTTGGCCAATTCTGAATCCTTGCTGCTGGACCGTAGCTTTTTAATCCAACTTTATAATTTCTCATTAGGATATTCTCTCATTTTTGCCTTTATACATCTATTGTCAATTAGCATGAACTTTTAGGTATGTACATGATCCATATGACTGGTATCTTTGATATGATCCATATCTCTCATCGGGTCTGTTGTTCATGTATGCAAATGCCGTGTTAAAATTCTTAAGTTGGTGATACGCACATGACAGCACTTTTTATTTCTACAACTATCACAATCATTAAGGTGACACTTTTGATATTGTATTTATTGTTTTTTCTTCTTTTCTCATCTAACCTTTGGTCTTTCTCTTACAGTGTGCCAAATTGACTTTGGTGCTTGGAGGTAAGATTCAACATCTTAAATATTCTTCTTTTTTTCAGACATGTATCACTTAAAATTTGATGTTTTCTCATCTAACCTGATTCTTTAAAGTTCTATTGCCCTGTGACATTTGCCTTGCAGTTTTTACTTTGTTATGTTATGGCTAATGCTTTTTCCTTTTTCTTTTGAATATGGTGCCAAAAAATTCATGGTAGGTCCTCAATTGCCAAAGAAGATCAGAGCTCTTGCATCTTACAAGGACTACACTTTTGCTGCATATGGAACTAATATTGGAGTTTTCAAACGTGCACATCAGGTTTGTATTCAGAAGAGGATCAACCTTTGGCATGAGTACATGTTATGAGCTATGCTTTCTCCTTTATGAATGCTTTAATTATTAAAACTTTGTAATTTAATGAAACTTCACCTAACATTGTAATTTACTTGGTATTGGTTAATTAAGATAAAATTGTTCAGCTATAGATCTGGTCAAGTCAATATTCTAATATTTGAGAAAGCTGTGGTGTATATATATATATATATATATATATATATAGATATAGGTGCTAACTCCGTGCTGTGTGCGATTGGCATGGACCCAATCAAGCTCTTACTTTTGCATGTAACTGGGTGTCATGCTTGAGTCAGATTATGTTTCATGCCAATCAGTAAGAAACTTAAAAAGGACATTGTATACCTTATTTTGTCTTTTCCAAAGTCTCAAAGTTTGATCAGTTAGGGATTATCTACTTATTGAGACACGGGGTTGAAAGCTAATAACTGTTGAGTTTTGGGATATCTTGTTATCTTGAGAAGTAGGAAGGTATGTAAAAAATGCAGTTGCGTGGAGCATAGAGTAGAAAAATCAACAAATTATAGTGATATCATAGGTTAAAAACCATGTGGTTATTGATTATAAAAATTTCTTGTGTGATTTCACTTGATGTATTATCTGGGTCTGGCCTGGGTTTATCTTCCATAAAAAGGGTGAGAAAGAAGATGAGGACCTTCACTACAAGCACTGATGTAGTGCATGTTGGTCTTTGACTATTAAATTATCATGCTTAACATGACTAAGTGGTGGAAAAAGGTTCATCTACCCTTCCACACATTTTTGAACTGAAGGCTTTTCTATATATTTCATTATTTTGGTTGTCATAATCACAGTTGTTCATGATGTTTATATCATGTTACACAAATTTCCTTTTTAAAATAGTTTCAGTATCATAATGCAACAGTGAACTTTATATTCACCATGAAACTTCCAAACATGTGCATCATATTTGGGCAAGGCATGAGGGTAACTTGGCTATCCAGCCAGCTATATTGATGGGATGAATTTGGTCAACAATGATGATTACAGCTATAATGAGTGTGATAATGAACAACTCTAACAAATCGTGTTCAAATCTCAAATCTACTTTGCATTACGTGTAGTATAATCTAGTTAGTAATTTCCTTGCCTAAGTATGCTCTATGAGCTTCCTCTTTTGTTTTGACTACTTGATGCTTATTGACTGTCAATTGTTACTTAAAGAAACAGTTTTTATCTTCTAAGCTTAAATGGTAGTAATCAGGTTTTTTTGCCATTTCGCTATCTTATTTTGAGCAGATAGCCACGTGGAGCAGACATGAAGAAAAAGTTAATCTTTTGCTCGTATTTGGAGATCATGTCTTGAGTATTGATGTTAAAGGCAATATATTCATTTGGTCCTTCAGAGGAATGGAGCTGAACCATGAACCAGTTGGGCATATTCTGTTGGATGACAAATTCTCCCCAAGTTGTATTATGCACCCAGATACTTACCTTAACAAGGTTGCTGATAACTTGTTCCTGCCACTAATGCTAGCTAAATGAGATTTGACTTTGAATATGACCTTTTATCAAGAAACTAAATGTTATACTTAAATCAGGTTATTATTGGTAGTCATGAAGGTCAGTTGCAGTTATGGAACATCAGCACAAAGAAAAAGCTTTTTGAATTTAAAGGATGGAGTTCATCTATTTGTAGTTGTGTTGCCTCACCTGCACTTGATGTAGTTGCAATTGGCTGCTCTGATGGAACCATTCATGTCCATAATGTGCGTTATGACGAAGAATTGGTTTCCTTCACACATTCTACACGTGGTGCTGTGACTGCCTTATCATTCAGAACTGGTACTTGGTTTCACTTATGTGTTCTTTAACTGATAAGTTGTTAATTGTTAAATAACTTGGTGCCAGTTGTTATGATAGAACTTAAACTTAGTCATGTTTCTTCTTGCTGTATATTTTTCTTAGGCAATTGGCTCTTACCCTTATACACATATATTGGTTTTGTGGACAAAATCCTTGTTTGTTATCAAAAAGCTTCTGGGAAGACCTTGCTTTTTTGCTACTAATTTGCAATAACAGGTTTGGATAAATCCATAAAATCTAAATTTACACAGAAATTTTCTGTTTGGAAAAGAGAAATTTTTTGTCATCATGTCATGAGCACTGAAGAATGATGCTTATGGATTTAGTGGATTAAGCAAAATCTGTGAAAAGTTACTGAATGTGGTGCTGCTAATTGTCTATTTGATGTGTTTTACATTTATTTTAATGTAAAATCTATTGTTTAATGGATCATGGCAATAATGTTATAATTATTATTTCTCTTCTAATGTAGCCCAATCCAAGATTTTTTTCTGATTGATTGAGTCTGAATATTTTTTTAAATTCTTTAAAGTTTTTAAGAAATTTCTTTATCAGCTTTAAATGTTGGGTTTGGTTGATAAGTCTTAATGTATCACCCTTTCGACAAGATTTTATCTTTAGGAAGTTTTATATGTCTTTGAACTGGGAGAGGATGAGATCAAGTCCTTGTCTTATCCTAACGTAGTAATGATTGAACAGTTGATCTATAAATAAATCCTTAGAGAGCTTAAACATGTTTGGCGTTGGCAATGATGAATTTTTCTCTTCTTCCTTCTCTTCTTCTTGTTCTTCCTCCTCCTTCCTCCTCTTCCTCTACCACGTTCTCTCCTTCTTCCTCTTTCTCCTTCCTCCTCTTCCTCCAATGTGCCTTCATCTTCTCCTCCTTCTTTATCTTCAAGATACCAGTACATACAGGTGTACTGTGTGTCAGTATACCGATATGTACAGTTTATGTACCAGTTTGGCCAGTGACCAGTACACAAAATGGCAATCCTTGGTAATTTAATTAGTATATCTAATCTGGCTTTGTTTGAAGTGAGTTGCTATTATCGGACATCATACTTTGGTAATATATTCTGTTTAAAAATTTACCAGAATAATTCTACTGTACATCCTGACAAATAGCACAAATTTCAGTAACTTATAACATGAAGGCAGTGATCTTGTCCTTAATATACTTCTTTTTATTATGTTAGATGGGCAGCCTCTTCTAGCATCTGGGGGTTCATCAGGTGTTATAAGCATATGGAATCTGGAGAAAAGAAGACTTCATTCAGTGATAAGGGATGCTCATGATGGATCAATTATTTCGCTCCATTTTTTTGCCAATGAACCTGTTTTGATGAGTTCAGCAGCAGACAATTCAATTAAGGTGTCATTTTAAATTAATAATTTTAAATGCTGCTACAATTTTGTATAACCCTTGTCTTTAATTTTGTTAGCTCTAGTTATTATTTACCTAATCTCATATTGGGCATTTTGTGTGTGTATTAGGCCCACTAGGAGGGTGGGTATAGATAGATTGGTATCTCAATGAAATTGGTATTTTAATATGCATTGCTTGATAATAGGATTGCATCAGTTATCCATTGTGACAAGAGTCCTAAACATTTTCTAGCTTCCATGTTGCTTGTAGTCAATTGTGAAGGTTATAGAGAATGGACAACAATTTGTTTGCATTTTCTTTTTTCTCTTTCTTGTTTAGCCAAAAGGGTAGTTTATGTGGCCAATAGTTGAGTGTACCTGCCAAAATGTACACCATTATTCCATTAATCCATCATTCATGTATATCAATGATTTTATGTCAACTTGGATATGTATTTAGGTTTCTATTTTTTACAAAGTAATCTTTGCTATTCTTTGTGAATGTTTTACATTAATTCTTTGTTTTCTGACTGCTTAGAAGTAATAGAGGCTTTCTTCTTTTGCTCCATAACTTTTGGGTCATTTGTCACAGATGTGGATTTTTGATACAAGCGATGGGGATGCTCGTCTTTTACGCTTTCGAAGTGGTCATAGTGCTCCACCTCTATGCTTAAGGTGAAAACAAAAAGTTCCAATGTATTTTCTTGTTTTATGATTTTAATTACTGCCCTATTTATTGACAGTGTCTTATTTATCATCTGGAGGGTTTTGAATATCGATCCGTACCGGCATATAGAGCTCTGTTCGGTATGGTACATAACGGGTATGTACCGTCGGTACGTCCTGGTATGCCTCGGTAACGATCGAAATCCGGGGTGGTACTGGTTGGTACGCCCTGGTACCGTTCAAAACACTGGTACCACTAGGTGGAGGGTGGTCCGTGTATTAGTATCATCTCAAACCGGTACGTACTGCCCGTATTGGGCGGTACACATCGAAATTGAGAACCCTGATCTGGACATCCTTATTTGTTAGTAATATTTTTGCTTAATATTGATAAGGGTCTCTGCCCAAAGCCCTTTTCTTCTGTACATTTCGAGTAAGATTATTTTGACAAGTGACTCTTTTTCTTATGCAGCTTCACAGTTTTCCATGTCGGGAAATTAATATTTTGTTTTGTTTTTTACTCTGTTTTGTTGTTTCAAATTTCTGTTAGATTATCAGTAGTCATGGGAAACTAGTGTGGTTTTTGATTGGATTACATATGGCCATCATGGCTGTACAATTATAAATTCTATGACCAATATGGCTGCACAATATATCTCTAGGACCTGACTATGTGTCATTATAAACAGACATATGTGCCTAGTAAGGTTAATATAGCAATTTAATATTGTTTAACCATAATGAGATTCCTTTTAACTGTTTCTTTCTCATCTTTTATTATCATCGAGGAGATTGATTTGCTGTTTTTGATGTAAAACGTTTTCTATTCTTTTCCTCTCCCAATATCAGTGTTCAAATTTTTTGGACTGTCAGACTAGACTCTAGGTGGGACAAGATGGAATTGCAAGGAAGTATTGTTTTTTAAATGATTAACTTGAATAATATAATGAATCTGTGATGATGTCAGATTTTATGGAAATGGAAGGCATATTTTATCTGCTGGTCAAGATCGTGCTTTCCGCCTTTTCTCAATTATTCAGGTATGCCACTTTTCTATTAGCATTAGGCTCCTCCTTTTTCTTTGGGATTAATCTTACGGGCTTATTTGAACTAGGGTCAACTAGTACATTAGATAGTTTAATGATCAGTCTTTTTGGCATTTAGTTTCTAAGTTTCAATTAGCTACTGTACAAATATGATTTCTTTCTTTTAATTCTAGGAGTTGTCTGGAGTGGTTGTTGATCTGATGCATTTTGCATTTTATTCAGCAAATGTCAGAGCATCAGTGTAGCTTTTCTATTTGCCTGCATTGGTTGATCTCAGGCCAAAACATTTCTGACATGCTTATTGGTATTATAGAAATAGTCTATTGTAATAAAGTGCTAAACCAGATTGACATTATTCCCTTAACATTGCAGAACATGTATGCTCACAGCAACTGGATAAGTTGTTTTTAGAATCAAATATTTTTATTAAGACCATGCTTTTAACCTGTTCGGTGCTTCATTAGCTGAATTTTATACTTAGTATCTTACTTGCTATGTGTTGCTCATATTTGTTGAACAGGATCAACAAAGTAGGGAGCTTTCTCAGCGACATGTAACTAAAAGAGCAAAGAAGCTTAGGACAAAGGTATTCTGTGGAAGTTTCTGCTTTCTGAATATCCCTGATTTGTTGATTTTTTTGTGTTGGATCTTGTAAAAGGTCTGAGTCTTCACTTATCAGTTCCTTTCTGGTTGTATTCTTCAGGAAGAAGAAATCAAGTTGAAGCCTGTTATTGCATTCGATTTTGGTACGAATTGTTCTTTGATAAACGACTCTGATAAATGTCATTTTCGGCATGGACCCATTTATGAATACCTTTTTTGATAATATTCATGAAGACTTCCAAATAAAGAGTGTCTACCTTGAGTCGTTTTTTGGAAACAACTCGCTGCATTTGGTTTCACATTGAATTTTACATTCTAATGGTGAATGTTCAATAATTTTTCTAGTTATTTCTTCTAGAAGACTTATCCTAGAATTAATTGTCTAATATTATCTTCATTAGGAAAATACATTTCATGTCTAATACTGAATTAAATAATTTATTACTCAAGCCTGAGAATTTGAGAAAGTGATATTTAGTTAACCAAATATCTTAGTCTTGTTGTTTGTTTACTTTGCTAGAGATGGGAATGTATAAATTATGTGCACAATACCCTCTGTCATTATTTTAGCATGTCCCAATATTCCTGTAGAAATTTTAGCACAAGTTTTTTTTTTCACTGTGATGCATTTGAGAGTCATATTAATTATGAATTTTTTTTTGTGTTTTATTTATCAGGCATTTGTTTCTTCTTTGACAATGTATCCTGGCGACAGAATGAGATTGTTTTACTGAATTCAATTGGTTTCATTGTGTTTCCCCACTCACTTCGTTGGGATAAATATTAACTTCAGTTGCTGAATTACAAGTTATTTCCCTTACTATTTTGTTTTTCATTTGTTACCCCATGGATGTGCACCAATCTTCCATTTATTTTTATTTATTTAGCATTATTTATTTTGCTAAAGCTATGTAGATTATATCAATCATGGGTAACCTGAACCTGCTTGACAAGGACCAGAACTTCCTTATGCTGAACCTTAGTCTTGATGAATCAGTCTTTGCTTAGGCTCGTTCATGCTGCTGAAATTTGTCCGTGAATTGATGCCTACATTTTGCGTCTTCTATATAATCACTGCTAAACTTTATTTCGTATGATTTTCTTGCAAGTATCTTAGCATGCATTCATTTTTTTCAGTCTAACAAAATAAAAATTGGATTCTTTAAAATGGCCAAGTTCTATTTTATGATTTTGTATTTTACCAATTTCAGCCGAGATCCGTGAACGTGATTGGTGCAATGTTGTTACTTGCCATATGGATACACCACAAGCTTATGTTTGGCGGCTTCAAAACTTTGTTCTTGGCGAGCATATTCTGTCACCATCTGCTGGTGTCCGAACTCCTGTTAAGGTATACTTTTGTGAAGTGATTTAAAAAATCACTCTTTTTTTGCTTTGTTCAGTTGGAACCCTGAATTTGAAGATGAATTTTCTCACTAACTAAATTGAAAAACCTTTGCCAATGTCTTTGTAAATTGAAATTTATGATGAGTTTAATCTGATTATCTAATTGGTGTGTTTCAGGCTTGTGCAATAAGTGCTTGTGGTAATTTTGCTGTCTTGGGTACTCAAGGTGGTTGGATCGAACGGTTTAACCTCCAATCAGGAATCAGCCGAGGAACTTATGTAGATGTCTTTGAAGCACGACACTATGCACATGATGGGGAAGTGGTTGGAGTTGCTTGTGATGCTACAAACAGCACACTGATAAGCGCAGGGTATAATGGTGACATCAAGGTGTGCTTGCTGTCTGCACTGAGAATTTTGAGTTGATATGTATGTTTTTGATGATAGTTTTATTTGTGCCTATATAGTTGGTGTCCTACATGTTACTATGGTTTATTGGTACAAGAAGAAGAAGCTGTAATGTCTCAACTATTTGGGACATCCATATGAATCCTTTTCTGCCATTGGGCTTCTTCACAACACCACCACTGAAAACTAGGAGCTGTCAATTTTTTTATGGTAAACTCTTGTTGGTTTGTAAGTTGTCTAGAAGGTAATGGTAATTAGCCTAAAGTGGTTTTCCTTCCAGCTCTCTTGCATAATCCTTTTTGGCCCTAGATCACGAGAGATTAGTTTAAGTGCTTCAGAGTTCAGTCTATTAAGATGTCCAAGAAAGACAGACTTCATTAAGTTAAAAAAATAATGATTTGACTAGTATGTAATCTATGTGCTTTGCAGTAAATTAGAGAAGGTGAATGTATGGACAAGTACTAAGTTATGATAGACTTATAGATAGATTACGATCCCAACGTCACCTAAATGCTTGTTAATATTGTTATGAAGTATAATGCACACCCTTCCTATGCATATGAAGTATTACATGATCTGGTATCTAGTTGGGGTAATTCAAATGCCTCTAGGTGGATTTGCATTGTACTTTATAGTGATATTAACAGTTATAGTAGAGATTTAGGGATTTTTCTACTTAATTAATGTTCTTGTTCTGGAATCAGATGATTCTATCAGACGATTCATGTGAAGGATTGCCTTGTCATGGAATGGGAGCATGTTCATACCCTTCTGGCAAGGCAAGGAATCTTTATGTCATGTCTATTGGTACAGGTAAAAAATTTGCCTAGACACATGCAAAATACTGGCCAGACTTTTAGGATATAGTCAAAATTCTATATCAGCTTCAGTATTTAGAAAATAAGGTTTGACCTATTTGCTTCTATGTCATCTTCAATGCATGTGCTTTATCCAACAGCCAAAATAACTGATGCTAAGTGCTAAATTTTCTGATTCTACATATGGCAGTTCTCTTTCGAAGTTTTTGTCTCAACATCCTCCATATTAACCTTCAAAAGGATTGGTTGGTAGGATATGAATGCCACCTATTCTCACATGGTACCATAGGTCAAATTTAACTTGCATGGTTGAATTTCTTTCGGTCACAAATCCTGTATATTCTGCAGGTCTGGGATTTCAAAGGTTGTGAACTAAGATCCAGTTGGAAAGTTGGACAACATGTCATTAAGTTTGCATATCACCGAACAAATGGTAACTTTTTTTTTTGTGCAGTGTTCGAGTTTTCCTGCAGGAGCATATGATTTGACAAAAAAACATGATTTTATCTTTTAGGTCTGTTGGCAACTGTAGCAGATGATATGGTTCTCCGGCTGTACGATGTTCTAGCGCTGAGGATGGTTCGTAAGTTTGAAGGCCACACAGACCGTGTCACTGACTTGTGTTTTAGTGAGGATGGGAAGTGGCTTTTATCTTCGAGTATGGATGGAAGTCTTAGAATTTGGGATGTCATATTGGCAAGGCAAATAGATGCAATACATGTTGATGTTCCTATAACAGCATTATCTCTGTCTCCTTCAATGGATGTTTTGGCAACTTCTCATGTTGATCAAAATGGTGTATACCTTTGGTAAGTCTTCTGTTGGTCTATGTGCATTGAACTTTGATATAGAAAGATAAGGTTTGAACTTTTAAGTTCTTATTTATCAGTGATATATGCTACACTTACTATGTAACAGAAGCTTTCATACATTTATGTAGAAATAGAGTGAGGGTGAGCTTTGATACAATGATAAGGCTGCTCTTTTGTAACTTAGGTAATCAGGGTTTGATTTACCAAAACTTTTTCCTTTACTTATTGGGTTTATCCTTCTAGGGTAAAGTATAGTGTAGTTTAAGACATTCTTAAGATTTTTGCAACATGGTTTCAAATACTGATCTGTCTAGTCTATACCAACCTGTATTTGCTAACTTGAGGAAGGACCAGGATTGGACCATATGATCCAGTATTGGTTGGTATTTATATTTTTAATATTTTCTTAAGTTGATATCATGTGGTACTGGTAAACTGGTGCCATACCTGTCCAGTAAATTACTGAAACAGGTACCAGATTGAGATTAAAAACCTTGTTTGGCAATCACCCTAAACTGCAATTAGTAAATACAGGTTCAAATTGGAAAGAAAATTCAAAGATACCACTATTTGATATATTCATTTTATTTAATAATTTTATGATATATCATGCACCTATACACTATTATTGTTCCTCTTATGTGGCTGGGTTTTAGTGCTGACAGCAAATTTATGTGAACTGTGTGGTTTTTTAGTATTCTCTTTCTGGATCTGCTGCATTCTTTTATTCCATGTATAAGTCATTCTGGATTTTCTTTTTTGCCCTCAATATTTTCATACAACAGAAGATCTATTCTGTACTCTCAAGACTTTTGCTTGAAATTATACTGTTATTATGTACTCTCAAGTCTTCCGTACATCATATGTTGCAGGGTTAACCAGACTATGTTCTCTGGATCCACCAAGGTGGAATCTTATGCAAGTGGAGAACAAGTTAGGAATGTTCAAATGCCATCTGTTGCTCCAAAAGAAGGATCTGATGAGGAAAAATTGCTTAAAGCTGGGGATCTAAATCAAATACGGAACGCCTATCCTGTTCCTCATCTTGATAAACAGTTGCCTAAGCTTATTACACTGTCCTTGCTTCCTAGGAGCCAATGGCAAAATCTAACTAATTTGGACATTATAAAGGTTAGTTTGTTCTTGTTGAAGTTAATGAATTTAGCTGTAGAACATGCAGGCCCTTTTAAATTAAGCAGGCTGGTATTTCCTTTCAAAGGGAATTACCTGCCTTACCTATTCCTTATGTTATTAACCTGTGGTTTGCTCAGGGTTGCTAGTGACTTTGCAAGTGATTTTTGGCTAATGCCTCAGATGTCTTACTTATTTTCTCCTGAACTCCAGGCTCGTAACAAGCCAGTTGAGCCACCAAAAAAGCCAGAAAAGGCACCTTTCTTTTTGCCCTCAATTCCATCTCTTTCTGGGGAAATATTATTTAAGCCCAGTGGTGAAGCTACCGAAGAAAAGGATATGGAAAAGAAGATGATTGAAAAGAAGAAGTTGGACCTGTCTTCACAATTTATTCTGTTACTGCATTCTTGTATGGAGACAAAGAATTGTAAGTTCCCCACGATATAATTGCTACCAAAGTTTGAGAAGTAATAGGTATCAGAATTCCTCAGTTGTTAACCTATGGGTTGTCTTTTTATGATGTGTTTTGGTTTCCAGCATTTAACTGCATTAGTTTCTGCAGCAGAATTAAGTACATTTTGTTTCCTTTGTATAGTCAGTCTTTTGATATATACTAATTAATGTTCACATAAGCAAGGAATGGAATCTCATCCTAGGTCAGACCAGTACGTATTGCCTTACTAGTGTATCAACACAGTTTTTCAGTATGTACCAAAGAGGAAGAAGAGAAGGTGGTGGAGGAAGAGAAAGAGGAGGAAGCATACCTGAGGTCAGTGGTATGTGGTGGGTGATAGGGATGTAGGCAACGGCAGATGGGAATGGGCTCCATGCATATGGAGAAGAGGGCTCATGATTTCGGCTCTGCACATATGGAGAAGATTGCTAGCCCTAATTACGTATGGACCGGACTGCTCGAAATGATGGCAGCCCTAATTACATATGCACATAAGCTCTCACCTTACTGAAATTCATAGTAAACCATTTGCTTATGATATTAATTGTGCCTATCTTACTTAGTTGGACACAGTATCTAATATGGATATTAGTTTTGCTTCCCTTTTATGCCTACGCATGTAGCACCCCTAATGGCTATATGATGTCTGTTGAACTGGGTGCTTTGGGCTAAAATGATGGATTGGGCAAAATTAGTCATCTCAGTGTTGGATTATCTTTTTCTTCTTCCAGTGCATATTGTTCTTGAATCCTTCTGATGTTAACCCAGGGCCTGTCAACTGAGCATTTGTTAATTTTGGATTTTTCGCTAAGTTATCTGTATTATTAGGTTATGTTCAAAATATACGAGGACATGAAAAAATCAGAAGTAGATGGTAAAAGTGACTCTTGATTTAGGAGTTGCAATCTCAGTATACCCTGGCACTTCACTGATGTTTGCAATTGCATTTTTACATATGCACTTGATTTGAGAATTTCCTATAATTCTGTTGCTGGTCTTCCAGCAAATTGTCAAGTGTCATTTTCTCTCTCGTGTACGGAGAACTGCACAAATATCATGGTGAAGCTTCTTAGAATTCTCCTCTGCCACCATGGTGCTATCCTGTGGCATTTACTATTACTCTATGGAATCTGGCAATTTTCGTTCTTTTTAGGGTTGCATTGCTGATTATTTTTTGAATCACATGGTTGAGCTTTTTGTAAATGTTCTATTGCAGTTTCAGCATTCACAGATTATATTAAAGGTTTATCTCCCTCGACTCTGGATTTGGAACTCCGTATGTTACAGATTATCGATAATGATGATGATGACATGGAAAGTTTAGATGAGAGATCAGAACTAGAGTCTATTGGAATGTTGTTGGACTACTTCATCCATGAGGTTTCCAGCAGGAATAACTTTGAATTTATTCAAGCTGTTATTAAATTGTTTCTGAAGGTATGTTTTTATCTGGACCACCACTTATATAACTTGTAACTGCAGCTGAGGTTTTTAACGCTTAAAGATTTAAGAAAAATGATTTTTGTCCGTGAAGTGCTAACTGGATATGTGTGTGCACCATTTACAGTCGAGGGGTGTGTATTGTGTATCTGGGCATGTGCATGTATTGTATATTTGTGCATTCGTATGGCCGCATATACCATGAAGATGATGTTTTTGCCTATAAGTAAAATTTAAAAAATGCAAAAAACCTCTTTGCTTTATACAACAGGAAATTAAAAAAAAAAACTTCTATGCATCTATGTAATGAATTAAGGCGTTAGGTTAAGGAAAACGAAGATGAATTATCCAAGAATTTTGATCAAAGTATCCTATAGGTGATAGTTTCCAACTATTTGAGGTCACTTACAATTTTAGCTTCATTTTTCCACTGCTACTTGGATCTGATTCTTCTAATCACTACTAAGATCTATGATAGGATTTAGAAACAGAGACTGTATTTGTTCAAGTGGTACATGAGCTGATTTATTTACTGACTACTAAGGTCTATAATAGATGTATCTAACCATTCTCATATTGAATATGCCAAAATTGTTTCTAGGTTTTTTTCCTTTCAAAACCATCATGTTCTTGAGGACTGTTTCTTCTGGGGTTATAGGAGTTGTCTAGATGAATTTATAGGTTTGTATTAATGCACTATATTTTCTTCATTTTTTTTGGCAAACCAGATTCATGGTGAAACAGTGCGACGTCGTTCAACATTACAAGAGAAAACAAAGAAGCTTCTTGAAGTGCAAAGCTCAGTGTGGCAGAGGGTAGACAAAATGTTTCAGAGTGCCAGATGCATGATCACATTTCTCAGCAATTCACAGTTCTGATTGACAGATGCCTTGTGTTTTGTGCTGCATTTTTATGTATGGACAAGGTTAGTCATTTGGTTGCTTATATATATATGCCTAACAATATTGATATTTGATAGTCATTTGGTTGATCCATAAGTTGCATAGTTACATATTTCTATGATGTGCAATGCAGAACTGTAAGTGTATATGGTGGACTAGAGTAAGTCTTATCGCCTGAAGTTACACTGACTACATACTCAGATTCAACTTGTAGGAAGACTCCACTTACAAACTCTGGTTAACCCCATATCGCAGCAAGTCTTGCACTGGAGAACTGATTGGCCATCAGATTTTGGTTAAGAATGCAGAGGTCATGAATGACTGCTTAAGCCAGATTCAAGTTTTGGCATCCTAGTTTTGCTAAACTTTTGACCCGTGGTTACATCAGTGTTCCAGAATTCTCTCACCGTGTCTGCCTGCAAACCCCTCAACTGTAGTTTGCTCTGATCTTTCAACTGCTGGATGATGCCGAGGAACTGCAGAAACATCGGAAGCTTGCCTCCCAAACTTAATTGTATTTCCAGTTATTTTTTCCCAATGTGTTGAATATTGTATTCTTTGAGCTGAAAGATTAAATGAGTAAATTCAAAGACAACGGGTAGGGGGTGCTCATGACTTTATTTGATTCAATTTTGAAACACCAATTAAGCTGTGTAATATTTATGGGTGTCCCTATATCTTGATTTTGTTCATTCTTTGCACATAATGTGTATTTGATAATCTCATTTTGGTTGATTTTTATGATCATTTTAATCTAATAAATACAGGTTGTTTGTAGTCATCGTACAATGATCAAATTGTTCAAAAATAAATGATCCAGGCAATCATTTTGGGGTTTTTTTTAGTTCCGTTGGAGTGACCGCCTTTTTTTTAGTTCCGTTGGAGTGACAGCCAATACAACATCGGACTCGTGTGACAATGGATGGATAAGCTTTTGAGGTAGTATTTAGGAATGATTTGTTATTTTATTTCGTAAGTATTTATGAGAAGTTTTGATTGTGATATATCTTAGATCCTTTGTCGGATCGATATTTACTTATGAGATTAATCGGATAAGAGTATCGTACAATTTAAAAAAATATCTATATAAATATAATATTTCAAAATTGCAATGATACTCACACACATGACCAAACGTAAACAGTGGTGAAAACATTTCACTCCACAGGCAACTAAAGCTGCTTCATCTGTCAAGCATACTTGCGTAACATCTGAAGTCTACGAGACCTCAGGTCAACTCTGCAGCTCCACCAGGCATGCCTAACATTGCTACATACCACTGTTGACTTGTATGTTGATGCAGTAAACCTGTGAGAACAAAAGAACAGTACGAGTTGCTGAAAGGTCGCTAAAAAGGTTCATTCAACTGTTCATGTACTAAACACAGGACTGTCTCTCACCGAGTTCAGTAATAGTGACAACCTTAAGTGTCAGAGGTCAGCAACTGAGTTGCATCCTCCATTTTTCATCTCATACTAAACTATTAACAGCTCAAGTTCTTAGAATAAATGGAGTCAGAATAGATCATCCTCATCGGACGAGACGTTCATATTGTTTGGTGCTTCTTAGTTGAGCACACATGATATAAGTAACCATTGCTACTACTCATTGTGTTGTCACAAAGTACATTGTTGTGTGAACAAATCGGTCAAAGGTTTAAGTGTTTGGAATTGTAAATGGAGGATCTCTTGGGAAGCCTCAAACATGGATTGCTGTGCCATTTCCCAGGTAAACAATGACATGCCTGTGAGATGAGTGTTTGTTCTTGGTTCACCTTTACTGTCTTTTCATTTCATAATACAATTCAAGATCTGGTGTCTTCCATCTCCTTGTTTTCTTTCTAAAAGACAAGAGCTTTCCTCCTCAAAGCTGACCAATCCAACAAAGCCTCACTCAAGCGTGCCAAATTTTATAATGAAGAAATCTTTCTTGCAGATATTGGAGTGTTTCATATCCTCCTTCCATTTCTGAAGATATTAGAAGAGGAGACAGAGAGAGATACATATATATATATATATATATATATATATATATATATATATATATATATATATATATATATATATATATGATTAATGGATTTTTTTTTGGAAAGGTGAAAAAAAGTAATAACCAAATGATATAAGGTGAAAGAAAAGAATGTAGAGATCTCTTTATGTTCTCTTACTTCTACCTCACTAAACTGGGCTACTGCAGTAAATTTGATTTTTAATCCTTTTCTCATTTCTGAATTTAATAGAGAGAAGAGAGAGAGAGATTAAAGGATTCTTTGGGAATGTGAAAAATGGTAATAAACAAATGATATAAAGTTAAGAAAAGACTGTAAAGTTTTCTTTATGTTCAGTCTTACTTCTGCATCACTAAACTGGACTACTGTAGTAAGAAAAATTTATGATGAAGTAATCTTTCTTGTAGATATTAAGTGTTCAGCATCCTTCTTCCTTGTACTGAAGCTAATAAAAGAGGAGAGAGAGAGAGAAAGATCTGAATTAATGGATTCTTGGAAAGGTACAAAATGGCAATAAACAAATGGTATAAAGCTAAGAAAAGATTGTGGAGGTCTTTTTATGTTCACAGGCTCACTTCCACCTCACTAAACTGGGTTGCTGCAGTAATAGTTTCAGTGAGGAAGGAGGGCAAAAGGTTCCTCATGGCCTTTACCTATGAATGCTTAGCCTTCCATTCTCTGGGTTGTCCTTGTTCACATCATGAAATGAGCTCATCTAGCTTTACTCTTATCCTCTCTACCTCAAACTCAAACTCCAACTGTTCTTTCTGCAGGAACAATCATATCCACTCATGTTTGACTATAAGAGTGTTTGACTATAACTTTCACTGTACTTCTATTCAACAAAAAGAGTGTTTGACTATAACTTTCACTGTAGTTCTCCTTTCAATTTTAATACAACAGTCTGAACTCATCTTCAAATTTGCAGTTTACTTTCTCACAAGCTTCTGTTTCTCCAGAGAACATGACATTAACATTTTAGAGCAACTTCATATCTAATTGAGCAGTACTTCTTAGAGAATTTACACAGCTTCTCTCTCAACATTTTTTACTAAGACTGAGGGCAAAGATTTCAGACAGCTTTTGGTGTTCATGGGGGCAAAAAAGGACACCAGCTTCTTTCCCTCAATCAAACACCTTGTGGGCACCCAAGCCCTTCGTGGGTTCTCTGAATCTGATACCAATATCTGGAGCTCCTGAGAGCATCATTGTACAGGCAAAGGGGAACAGCTCTGGCACCTGAGATGAATTGGTTTTCTAGAGAGAGAGAGAGAAGGAAGAAATTACTCGGTAAAACAAGCTTCAAGAAGTACCGGCTTGGAAAAGGAAGCCCCAAAGCAGCCAGCGGACCACACCATTGCAGTCGCCCCACGTTACCCACCTACCAACCTTTTCATCGACTCCATTTCCGTCCATCCCAGTGGGCCCAACTCTTATTAGCCGGTGGGTTCTGGCAGTAGGTGGGACCCGATCCTGAGGTGAGACAGGTGTGGGTTTACTTTGCGAGTGACTTTAAGAAATTTCTGCTGCCTAAGCCCTCAATCAAAACCCACCATCTTCGTCTGCCTTCTTCCCCTGTTCTCACAGCCCTCTCTGTCTCTGTCTCTCTCTCTCTCTCTCTCTCTCTCTGCGGTCTCTCCGGCTCTCTCTATCCTTCACAGCGAACCATAAAAATCCTGTTCTTTTTGGTTTCTGCACTCATCGCATCGGCTTCTCTCCGCTCCTCTCCTCTCCTCTTTCCTCTGAGAACTGCCTTCGTTGCCTTCCAAAATGCCTTCTTTGCGTTCAAAACTTGCTCCTTTTCCTATCTTTTCTCTTCTACCTCGCTCTTTCTCCTCCGCCTTCTGCTGGTTCTTCTTCTTCTACCTCGCTGTGTTCTTCTTCTCCTTTTCTTGCTCAGAGGCCGCCTCGGCCGACGTTGTCCTCCTCCTCAACAAGATAAAGCCCGCCCTCCAAGGATCCGCAGCCAACGCCGAGCTGTCCTCTTGGAACGCCTCCCTCCCACTCTGTCTCTGGCGTGGCCTGGGATGGTCTGTGGGTGCCAGCTCCGCAGTGCTCCGGTGCGAAGTCGATTCGGCCCTTCGCTCCAACCTTTCCCTCTCCTCGGACCCCTCTCTCCGCCTCCTTTCCATCCGCCTTCCAGCCGCCGCCCTCGCTGGCTCCGTCCCGCCGGAGCTCGGCCAGTTTTCCTACCTCGAGGTAGTATACCTCGGTGTCAACTCCCTTACCGGCACCATCCCGCTTGAGCTTGGGAACGCCCCTGCACTCGCCGACCTTGACCTTTCCAGCAACACCTTGGACGGAACCCTCCCGCCCTCCATCTGGAACCTCTGTGACCGCCTCATGTCGCTCCGCCTTCACGGCAACAACCTCTCTGGTGCGGTTCCTGACCCCGCGGAGCCCAGCTCGAGCTGCGACAAGCTTAAAACTCTGGACTTGGGCAACAACCGTCTTCAAGGATCCTTTCCCAACTTCATCACCAGGTTCGGTGGGCTGGAGGAGCTCGACCTCAGCAGCAATCTCTTCTCCGGCTCGATTCCAGACTCGCTTGCGGGTCTCAGAAGCCTGCAAAAGTTGAATCTTTCTCACAACAACTTCACTGGGGCATTGCCCGCGTCGTTCCAGGAGTCCAGTTTCACGGCGGAGGCGTTCCAGGGGAACAACCCGAGTTTATGCGGCCCACCACTGGGGAAATGCGGGTCAAGTTCCGGGCTGAGCGCCGGCGCCATCGCAGGCATAGTTATCGGGCTGCTGGCTGGGGCGGTGGTCCTGGCGTCGGTGTCCATCGGCTGGGTGCAGGGGAGGAAGAGGCGGAACAGGGAAAGGAAGGCGGACGAGGTGGAGGATATGGTGTTCGAGGAGGACGGGAACAACGGTGCGGAGGGGAAGCTGGTGGTGTTCCAGGGCGGCGAGCACCTGTCGCTCGAAGAGGTGCTGAACGCCACCGGGCAGGTGATGGAGAAGATGAGCTATGGGACGGTGTACAAGGCGAAGCTGGCCGACGGTGGGAACATTTCCCTCCGGCTGCTGAGGGAAGGCAGCTGCAAGGATCAAGTTGAGTGCTTGCCGGTCATCCGCCAGCTCGGCCGAGTTCGGCACGAGAACCTGTCGGCGCTGAGGGCGTTCTACCAAGGCAAACGAGGGGAGAAGCTCCTCATCTACGACTTCCACGTCAACAAATCCCTTCATGAGCTCCTCCACGGTTAGTCCATTAGCCGTCCCCCGAAATCTCTCCTTTTCTCCATCTGATCACATACAGTCATCACAGCTTCGTGCTTCGATTCGATGTCTCTGCAGATAACAGAGCAGGGAAGCCGCAGCTGAACTGGGCTCGCCGGCACAAGATAGCCCTCGGAGTGGCGCGGGGGCTCGCCCACCTCCACACCGCCCTGGAGACGCCGATCACGCACGGAAACGTGCGGTCCAAGAACGTGCTCGTCGACGATCACTTCGTGCCGCGTCTCGCCGAGTTCGGGCTCGACAAGCTGATGGTGCCGGCGGTGGCCGACGAGATGGTGTCCGCCGCCAAGTCAGACGGATACAAGGCGCCGGAGCTCCAGAAGATGAAGAAGTGCAACCCGAGGACGGACGTGTACGCCTTCGGGATACTGCTGCTGGAGATCCTGATGGGGAAGAAGCCGGCGAAGGGGAGCGGGAGGGACGGCGACGGGGCGGACCTGCCGTCGCTGGTGAAGGTGGCGGTTCTGGAGGAGGCGACGATGGAGGTGTTCGACGTGGAGGTGGTGAAGGGGATACGGAGCCCGATGGAGGAGGGCCTGGTGCAGGCGCTGAAGCTGGCGATGGGGTGCTGCGCGCCGGTGGCGTCGGTGAGGCCGGACATGAACGAGGTGGTGAAGCAGCTGGAGGAGAACAGGCCTCGGAACAGGTCGGCGCTGTATACTCCCACCGACAGGAGTGAGATCGGGACGCCATTCTGAGGCCATGCCAAGCCACTGGAGCTTCTTCTTCTCATTGGATCGGTTGCTGCTGCAGTGCTGCTTCCAAAGGGATGAAGAAGAAGAAGAAGAAGAACATGTGATAAGAGTAGAGAGAGAGAGAGTAATGCTGGTGAGAATAGTGGATTGCTTAGTTTGCTGCTACACAGTGAAACCTTCAGTCTGAAGAGTGTCTTTTGTTGGATGAGGAGAAGGCAGATGAACTCTTCCTTCTTCTTCTTCCTTGAGCTGATGACCAAAATTGATGGCATTATGTATTCTGTGGATCTTTTCAGAAGAAATTGTGAGTCCTTTTGGTTTGATAGCAGCCATATTTGTTTGTGTACAAGAGATGGGTGACAGACATGTTTGTTCTAAAGCTTTGATAGCTTGTCACTGTGAGTGGATGGTTTGGATGTGCACTGAAACCATTATTTTGTCCTCTCCTCTCATGTCTGAAGAGGTTCTTTTCTTGGACAGCAAAGATGGATCAACTCTTCTTGCTTGAGCTCATGCCCATGATTTGCATTATTGTGTTTCTTGGTTCATCTTTCTGGCATCAAAGGAAGAACTTTGTGAATTTATAAGATGATTCTATGGTGCTTATTCATGTCACTCGATCCTTTTGTAAGAGTGTTTTTTGACAATTTAACATGATCGTAGCAAATTTTAGGAAAATCCAGTAAGAGAATAGAATTTTTATCAATAGATATTTTTATATTTCCTTTTCATTTCACATCAAATGGATGACATAAAAATCTTAGCTATAAAAATTGAACAGAATGAAATTTATGCTTGCTTGAAAGATCCAATAAATAAAATGTTGTCCACAAGTTGTATGATGAGATGGTCGACGCCGTGCTCGGTAGACTCCGAGCTCAAGTCGTACGGTTGACGGCATCCGCGAGGCTTTGAGACGGTGGACAGAGACCGCCGCAGTACGGTTGACGGCATCCGCGAGGTTGGTGGACAGAGACCGCCGCCGTGCGGTCTCTTCCGGGTGCGGGGAGATTAGGGACTCCCGTGTCTCGGCCGAGGGACCAAACACGAAGAGGTGGCCAGCCGTTTGGCTTCCTTTTGTGGGTCCCATGTGTGGGTCCGAAACACTGGCGAATAGAAACTAACGCTTTTGTGCTCGGTGGTTCGGGAAGGTTACGGCAGCTGCAAACCGCGAGCATCTGCTCCACCTACCCCCAATTCCTTGAGTCTTCTTACCTCGATGTTGCGCAATGTGAAGAGGAGAAATTGTTGGATGGGCAGACTACTTTATTTTTTACCATATACTGCCCAACTTTTCCCATTAGTATGATAGACACTAAAAAAATGACACCTACCCATTTATGATTTATTAATTCAAGAACATAAAAAACACCTAATTGTCAAGAGGTCAATAATTTAGACTGTCTTTTACGTAATGAAAGCAAGTTTTCAATTTGTCTTTGTTGATTAGGCATGTTAAACGCTTGTCTATAATGTCTAATATATGTCTTAGGGTTTACTAGATCTCTTATAGTTCAGTGTCAATCACATTTGTATTTAAATGACCATTTTTAACCAAAAACAAGGTATATGCATCTTGCAATAATTTACGTATAAATTATTTAGGCTAATTACATATTACCTCCTTATTAATTTAGCTATAATATTATGATCTCTATACTGTAAAAAGTTATATTAACATTCATATACTTACGAAAGTGAAACATCTAAATCCATTTACCCTAACGTTATCGGTTTTACTAAAGGAAACATGAAAACAAAAGATACAAAGATAACTTTAACGTCCCAATTTGTGATGGCGGACGACATTGATGGTGGCAGATGACGATGACATTAAGGACCGAGGATGGGTGTTGTGGATGAGGAGAGCAGCAATGAAAGATGAACATTGCTTTGCATTTGCATCAATATCGATGTAGATACTAATCAGCAAAAGAGTCGCTTGAAATATGTATCGACAACCCTTTCGTCGCTCTGTATCTATGTCGACATCGACATAGTTGCAAAGCGACAAACAGGTCGCTTGACCTATGCATTAACACCGACGCAAATGTAGAGCAGTGTCGCTCGATAATAATGTCAACATCGACGCAGTTGCCAAGCAACGAAAAAATCATCGAAGTAGATATAAAGTGGCCCTCCCCTCTCGTTGCTGCTCTCCTCGTCCACAACAACCACCCACGACACTCAACGGTACCTCGTCCACCACCACCAATGACATCCGCCATCACTAACTAAAACATTAAAATTATATTTTTATCTTTTATTTTTTTATTTTCATTGGTAAAACTGATGGTGTTACGGTAAATGGACTTAGAAGTTTTACTTTCATAATTAAAGGGATGTTAATATAATTTTTTAAAGTATAGAGATTATGATGCTAAAGGTAAATAACTACAGGGGTAATATGTAATTAACCCAAATCATTTCCAATATCAAATTTCTTCGTATTGTGATAATATAACATTCATGATAATTAAGTGCGTAAGCATCAAGGCAGTTGTCGAACGATGAAAGGGACGCTTGGCATCTCTATCAACACCAACGTATATGTAGAGTGACGTCGCTCGACAATTGCATCAGCGTTGATATAGTTGTCAAGTGACAAAAGGACCATCGATATAGATTCAAAGCGGCAAAAATGTTATTCAGTAACTACATCGGTGTCAACACATAAGTGATCCTCACCTCTCGTCACTACTCTCCTTATCCACAATAGCCACATGTAGCCTCTCGTGGCATCGCCGTCCACCACTACCAATTGAACATTAAAATTATATATACTTTTTTATTTTTATTTTTTGTTTTAAAATTTTTGTTAGTAAAATTGATAGTAATAAATAGATTTAGATATTTCACTTTAAAGATGCTTATGTAACTTTTTAAAGTGTTGAGATTAGGATGATAAAGATAACTAAATAGATGGATAATCAATAATTAGCCTAAATTATTTCTAATATTAAATTTCTATATATTGTGATAATTAATATTTATGATATATATATATATATATATATATATATATATATATATATATATATATAACATTAAAAGTAATTATAGTATTTTTAACATCATAATGAGCTCTTAAAAGATATAGATGCCAACATAGACACCAGCAAATGGTTCATGAAGTAGGTGGTCAAAATTGATAACCTTTTATTTCTTCTTTTTCTTTTCGCTTTTCTATTTTCTTTCCAAGCTTAGAATAGTTGACTGAGCCTCACCAATGTATGCTGTCGTCAATGTGGTGTGGTCAAACACACTGACGCTTAGACAAGTCAACTAGGGATATCACATGGTCAATGCCCCAATCCAACCACCTACTATTTTCTTTTTATTGACTTTTTGACTCGAATCGATATGATTAAGGACCACATGGTACTTAGAAAAGTCAAAGCTAATCACCCCAATCTTGATTTAACATTAACTAAGTAGTAGTTTTTTATTGCAACATTTTGGTTTATGTCGGTTTCTTGTAATTAGTTTATGAATATACAGTTAAAATACCTAACAAAAACCTTTGTTAACATAAGAACAAGTATTACACAAGGGGGGTCTAATATTAAAGTCTAAGAACCATTTTGTTCTTGATCTCAATTCAATAAATAAGTTCAAATTAATTAGTAAAGAGAGTTCCAAGTTGGATCTTATCTATTTGACACAGGAGACTATAAGAAAAAGAAAAACAATATTACCAAATTAATGACATCAATCGTTTCACATGTAATTGATTTCCAACAATAATATTCACAATGAAAAAACTTATCATAACAGAGAATAACGAATGGATAAATATTTGCAACTTGAACAAAGATATTAGGCAATTTTTCTTAGCTGTAATCATCCACCACTCATCAGACAACCAAAGATTGCAGAAATACAGTAAATGAAAGTTCAGCGGAATTCGCAATGTTGATCGATCAAATTTGTTCCCACAATCAACAGCTTTATGCATAAAAATGTTCAATGTTCCAGGAAAGCTAAAGAAGTTTTTAAGTTCAACAAGACCGACTAATGGCGACCTCAAAAAATAAGCAACTGTGGTGGTGCAAACACCAGTCGCCGTGAAGTCACAATAGAAAGCATGGAGTCACCGGTATGATTCCGGACGCTTGGGTTTGCTTTGAACAGCTGCCTCTATCTTCTCGATTATATCGGGCGTCAGCTTGGGAATGACCTCAAGAGCCTGTATGTTCTCGACGATCTGTGTTGGAGACATCACAAATGTGGAACAAGACAAACAATGGGGATATCAAACTCTTTTGGAGATCTTGAAAACAAAATAGCAAAATTCGCTTCTTTGTATATCACGACATTATATGTACTAGAAGAGAACTTCCTTATAGCCGACTGTCTTGACACATTATAGACGCGCTTCTACCCGGAGACTGGCCAACAACATTGGCCATTCTTGTTAAAAATATATCAAATTGGACATCTAGGAGATGCAAACAAAACTAAAGGGAGGAGGCATCTCGGTATCACTCTCCTACTTCAGCTGAACTGCCTTTTACTTGCCTGAACAAGATTCTCCGTTCACAAAATAAGCAGTCAGCGACCCTTTTGGTGCATCCTTTCATCCTCCTACTTCTGATACTCAAGACAATCAAACTGCTTGAGGAATCAAGCTACTGTTCATTTTCCCCCCTATAAACTGGTGCACCTTGAACCTCTAGTCTTACTAAATTTCAGAACTAATTCCACTCTATGAAACTAGAAAGGTCATAAAAGAATTAGAATCTTTAATTGAATAAATGATGAAAAACATAGTGGTGAAAGTATTGGATTTCATGAGATTTGGATAAGGTTTAGATCAGACACACAAAAGAACATATCTAGATGTTTTGAGGATCAACAACATCAGGAAGGAAAATCTTAATTGCAAAAGTTATATTTGAATCAGCCCTTTGTCACACGACAATATAAAAATCAACCACAAAGTGCTTCTTAGTGATCATTTATGTAATTGCAAGTACAAAATGCAAGCTACCTTCAGATAAATCCTGCATTATCTACTAAGAGTTAGAAAAACAAAACAAACAAACAAAATTTTACTGTCTTTTAGACTTGATAAACCTTCAAAAGTACACATTTGTACTTTTGATAATCTTATGTAAAATCTTCAAGCTAGGAACAGTAAGCAGGATTGCCTACCTGCATCTCATCTTCCTACTGACACCAAATGTATGTTATCCAGAGCATTAATTCAGAATTAGATCACAGGTAACACCAAAAAACCAAATGAGATCATAGGTCCAATCTTGTTAGGATTAAATATGGATTGTATTTATGATCCGATGACCCAATAGCAACCTGATCCAGCAATTCAGTGCAACTTCGGATAAAATATGGATCAACCCTGTCAATTCATGCATAGCCCTAAAGCTCATTCCTGTCAGGTTGCAAAGGCTATCATTTCTTAATAATTGATAATCATGCTGCAACCATCAAAATTTTCCACAGCATTATATAATGGTTCCATTTCTTTTGTTCTCCTATTGATGCTCCGCTTCCTTGATCCCTCCTTGACAAAGACATAACCATGCTCAATACTTGTCATCTCTCGTGTCCAGGATTACACATAACGACACTAAAGGAACTAGGTTCAGGTAGTGCCAGCAATTTAAAAAGTTGTGTGTCAAGATAATTCCAACACTCAGGGTCCTTTGTTTAGACCTCAACTTGTTTCATACTTTGCTCACATTATCTTTTTTGCTAAGTCTGTTTGTTCCTAGATAATATATTGCTTCAAGAAATTTTTTGATATAACTACAGCAATCAACCAAAATTTTTATAGATACTGAATTTTCTTCCACGGGTACTTCAACTCTAAGATTTACACATATAAGGAATAACTCATATGTAAAAGAAGAATAATTGCATATACTAGATATTGTGCATATCACATACCTGACTCTCCTTCGTGGCCCCAGTAATTACTGTTGAAACATGTGGATTTGATGCACACCAAGCAATTGCAAGTTGAGATAAAGGAACACCTAGTTCATCTGCAATTGGTTTCAGTCCATTAACTTTCCTTAGCGTGTCATCAACCAATGATCTGCTTGCAAGATTCTAACAAGCAGAAAACTATAATTAGAATCCAACAACAAAAAAAGGTTAACATTAACAAGAATGAAAAGTAGATTACTATAAAAAAATCAAACTAATCAAGAGACTAACAAAGTATTAAGATAAAACAAGAATAACCAGGGTTAAGGTTTTCATTACTGGCCAGGAAATTTTTAAAAATTATCACAAGCCAATAGTTTCTTTGTGGCAAAACCATCCACCATTTCCAGAATAGTTTACTAAAATGATTACTGCCAAAGAAAGAGTGATCTTTTCTGATGAACTCACTGATACCTCCTTCCTACATCTGTAAAAACATTGCAAAACAAAGAAACATCTGACTTTGACCTAAGATTAAAATTGGACGATTGTCATGGTTCATAATTACCACAGAGCATTCCCTCATCAGCTGGTTGCACATGATACCATTTTGTCCAAGGTGTAATCCTTATTAATTGAACAAACCAGAACTTATTATAAATTGTCTCAAGACAACATATGACTTGAAGAAATGAGAATATATATCAAACGGAATGTAAATGATAAAAATGAAAAATAATGAAACCAATACATTAAAAGCTAAGTACAATAAACATTAGAAAATATATATTTATTATATAATTTAAAGAAAATTGTAGTTAATGACTATACAAAAGACCCAAAACTTGCCCACCAGCAACCTCAAAGGGAGTGGTAAGACCACAAAAGTGAAAGTAAAGAAAACTTATTTCCTTCCATAAGATTTTTTTTTTTTTAAGAGACCTGCCATAAGATTTGCAATAAACTCCAGATCCCATGATATCTCCTTTTTTATCATAGAATTCTTGTTCTTTTAAGAGGTTTATAGAAATGCTCTATCATCTTTTATTCTCTTTTTCACATTCTTTCCTTCTTATCTTATATGATTGTTAAAAGCCAACATCCTTGTACGTAACAGATGGCAAATGTGATTTCTTTTGTACGTAACATCCTTGTACGTAACAGTTAGAATGAGTGTCCTACTATGTCTCATAATTATACTCACTTTTTTGTCTTTCTTGATCTTGATTTCCTTTTCTCCCTCCACCCTTGCATTCTACTATGTCTCAGAATGTTTAGCACAGACCCGCATCCATGGCAAAGGAGGTATTGAAATTTGAATCCCAGGCTTTTGTGGGTGGAATTTGGATAAAATGGGATTTGTTGGGTGAACATTCTAGCTTTAGATTTTGATGATGTTTGGATGACATTCTAGGATTTCATAGGATATCCATATGAGATTCCAAAGCATTGCATGAAATATGGGTTGTCTACTAAAGTAAAGTAACATTTACCGAAATAAAATCTAGGCTCTTGCGGAAACCAATTAACGGTCAAGGTGAAGGTTTCAATGCACCAATGAGCATGTTGATGTGACGTAGTTGCCACTTGTATCTCAATCTCACTTTCCGGTGGTATCACACTATTAGAGCACTTGATCAGCTCAAGGACTCTAGCATTTCTTTCTTGAGGGCATTGATTATCATGGATACTTGTTATCAGCCTCTTATAGTCATCATAGAACCATGGTTCATTGCCGTAACCAGTACAATACACCCAATCCATATTGGTAGCAACCAAGCTGTTGTCCTATTTCTTGGTCTTATAGTCAGAATTTGTCTTGAATCTATTTGAAACTAATCAAAGTCAATTGGAATTGGCCAATTTTAACCTCTTCCAATTGACTTTGATTAGTTTCAAATAGATTCAAGACAAATTCTGACTATAAGACCAAGAAATAGGACAACAGCTTGGTTGCTACCAATATGGATTGGGTGTATTGTACTGGTTACGGCAATGAACCATGGTTCTATGATGACTATAAGAGGCTGATAACAAGTATCCATGATAATCAATGCCCTCAAGAAAGAAATGCTAGAGTCCTTGAGCTGATCAAGTGCTCTAATAGTGTGATACCACCAGAAAGTGAGATTGAGATACAAGTGGCAACTACGTCACATCAACATGCTCATTGGTGCATTGAAACCTTCACCTTGACCGTTAATTGGTTTCCGCAAGAGCCTAGATTTTATTTCGGTAAATGTTACTTTACTTTAGTAGACAACCCATATTTCATGCAATGCTTTGGAATCTCATATGGATATCCTATGAAATCCTAGAATGTCATCCAAACATCATCAAAATCTAAAGCTAGAATGTTCACCCAACAAATCCCATTTTATCCAAATTCCACCCACAAAAGCCTGGGATTCAAATTTCAATACCTCCTTTGCCATGGATGCGGGTCTGTGCTAAACATTCTCAAATCCCACCTCCTCAATCCCACAATCCAAATCCCAAATAAACTCATGATTCAATTTCCAAAGGTACCCATGGAATTTTTAAACTACAGATCTGACGTGTATTTGTTCCAAACATTTTCAAAATCTCACCTCCTAGATCTCACACTCCAAATCCCAATATCATGATTCAAGTTTCGAAGGTAGCCATGGAATTTCTAAAATCTAAACCCTGGTATTTAGGCATTCCCACCCCAATATATTAAATGCTTGAAATCCCTCAACTAATGACAAATTTTGATTCTCATTTCAAACTTGGAAAATGTCTAATTTGAAACTTCGTTCTTTGGATGTTTGGACTTTGGAGAAGTCATAGACTTCCAAATACTCACCAAACAGCACACCAATACCTAGTATCCCCATTTTTACAAATGAAAGGAAAGAACTAGTTTAGCTTTCTTCTTTGCTCATCCTCATATCAAGTTAACTTTATGAAAGCACAACCAACCTGCTAAGGAGATTATGAAATGACCAAGATCCAATAATTGAAAGCAGATGAGTTTCTTACAATGCAAGAGAAACTCAATCTAGGTCAGGTATTGAATACTTCAGCAGCATGATCATCCCATGGGATTATCTAACCCGAAAGTAATACGACACACTATTGATGGGACCAAACTGATACTGCCCAAAGTTTCGAAATACTCCATTGCAGTTAAACTCGAAACTTACTGATTAAGGTAAAAAATAGCATAATTGCATATAATGAGTGATTAGTGTTTTCAACCTCACCTTGTAATTATCCAGTGCAAACCGACTATCAGGTGGTACATTTCCTTTGTTGTATTTCCCAGTCAAAACTCCTGATGCTAACGGACTCCATGTGGTAAGACCCAGGCCATAAGTGCTGTACAGAGGAAGGAACTCCACTTCAACCTGTACCAACATCCAATAAATACTAAGCACAAGTTTTTGTTTGTCAAATTCCAAGCTAAATTTTTCATAAAATATGCAATGTTAAATGAAACATGGTTCTAACTTAATAGTATTTTCCTTTTATGAAAAAATGAAACATGGTTAATATTTATAATATTTTAGTTCTATACTGCTTTGCAAGACTATTTGCTGACAGATATTACGAGCTTCAGAAAAATAGTTGACTTCCTGTTTTCGACATCATCCAATTTCCAAGGTATTTCAGATATTAAATTTTACAGGTTTTAAATTTGGCATACTAGTTCGTTCCAGATTACTGTGTGCTCTATTCAACGGGCTGGCTCAAACTATGATTGTGGGATGTGATGATCATTCCAAATACATAGTTAAATCAGATTTTTCAAGAGTGCATGTTTGAGCATGGTTCACCATATTGTCACGGACAAACTTCTAAACAAGGTGTTTGATGTAATGCTTATGTATGTCCGTGTCTTTTGGCATGTTCATGCCTTGTACAGAATGTAAAGGGGCGGCCGAAGGCTTAATAGTCCCATTTTAGTTGGGTTGGTGGCCTCTTTAGGCTTGTAAATAAAGATTGTGTCATGTGGACACGCTCGAGAGCTTTTCGGTCTGTAATGGACCATTTTACCCTTTGTTGTGCCACTGTTCAGAGCTTGTAAAGTCTGTTTGTAATTTGCTTTGTCTATGAAGTGTTTTTCGGACATGTTTGCTTGTGGATCCCGTTTGAGGCGTTCTCTTTAACCCGTTCTCTCTTTTGTTGGTCCTAAGGGACAATGGGAGGCTTCGGGGAGGCTGACCTTTGCGGACGGACGCGCAAGGGTGCCGCACGACTTAGGCAAAACCAGCTAAGTCCGTGTCATATGGTATCAGAGCGGAACAAGCACTCATAGAAACACTTGACATGCAAACGTGGGGGACCTAGCGGGGCTGCGTTGAGGGCAGTCAGCACATGCGCGACCGTTTGAGGGAAAACGAGCATGGAGATGTAGGGAAAAGAGTCGCTCAGAGGAGCGGGCATCTGAGATTGGCATTCAGAGGAATGGCCAACCCTTCGCGCAAGAGGCACCACGAGAACAGGCAAGCTTGGAAGAATCTGGAGCGCACAAAGGTTGGGATGGCTGAGTTTGAGCTACGGCTCAACGTTGACAACTTTACTTGATGGTGCTCAAGGCAAGCGAGGCGCTTGGCAAAAGGACGAGACCATGCAAAGTGGAATGAGTTGCTCAGCGACCGAAAGAGTTGTGCAAAGCTCACAGAGGTGAGGGGAATTGCTAACTCGAAGAATTCGGTACTCATGCATGGGCTTGTATGCGGACGATGGATTGTTCGTGGCCATCCCAAGGCGACCGAGACTCGGCGCCATGGAGCATTGAAACTTTCTCTTCGGCATGCGAAGGATACGTCCGGAGGAGGCTGAAGTGTGCAACGAGTTCAGCATGTTGCTAGGCCTGGAGGGGTGCAGCGGTGGCTGTATTGACGTGGAGGCGCAATCTAGCAAGTGCGTTTGCAAGAGGCAGAACAATGCACAGTTTGTTCAGCAGATCGGAGTAGTCCAAGGGGATGGTGGTCTCCGAAACGAAGAGAGATGTTGCTCCAACGGGACAGTTATCCAGGAGGGATAAGTCTCGGCTCTCCAGAGGGAGAATCATGTGAGACGGACTTCACATGTTGAGGAGGAGTACCTCACAAACAACAACTCCACGAAGCTCAATGGACCGAGCAAGCAGCGAGGAGTTGTCACATGATCTCGCTCGAGAGAATGCATGGGTGGATGCATTGCGAGATCAAGTGGGGGAGCGACCTGAAGCAACTTAAATGAAGGCACACTTAGAGTCGATATGGAGATCGGACTCAAGGGAGGGCTGACCCGTGGAATGGTGGGCGTGAGGGCCACCATCAACTCAATGCAAAAAAAAACGAGGAGCGGAGCAACTTGGGGGTAACTTGGCGAAGTACTCAAGCCGCTTGAAGGGAGCCAGCATAGAAGTTGGAACATGGAGCAGAGGCACAGTGCTTTCCTTAGACAGAGGTCAAGGACATGAACTCTTGCAGAGGCAAGAGTAAGATCATGTTGTTCCATGGGTCCTTCATTCTGACGGAGCAGACTCATCTTGCATGGTGCCAAAGACGAAGGGAGCTTCGGGGCACATGCACCTTATCTCGGAGGAGCATTTGATGGAGGAACTAAGGCGACTCAATTTGCGGAGGCGAAATTGAGTTCAGAAGGCCTTAGCACGGGGCAAGAGGATGCAGAAGCGGGTACTCTTGAAGAATATGCCATAGTGTTGCCATTCGAGTTGCTATGAAGGAAGCGGTGCGCAGCGGAGATTGTGCTGGTAGGGGCAGAGGCCCAGGATCCAGGCAATGGTGCACAATTTACAGCGAAGTCGGTGGACTTCGGGAGCTTCTAAGCGACGGACTGTCCTAGAGCGGTGCTTCATCTAGGTGTGACCCAAGAGTGGGTGGATGAAGGTCGATTGCCAAAGGAGCGAACAAAATCGAAGGTGGAGGAGACCCTGCGATGTATTGGCAGAGGCCACACATGGAGGGTTCACAATTCGAGTTTATTCCACAAGGATCAGAATGCAATGGAGATGTCACCAGGAGGCGACATGGTGCAGCGGATCGTGGTGGAATAGTTCGTGGCAATGCGACACACACGACACAGTCCCGGGAGGGACTAGATCATATGGAGGTATGATCGGGAGCTACTGGGAGCTCCGCTTTGGTGAACAACACGACGGCAAGAAGGGCTATGGATTCAAGGAGTGAAGGCCATGGTACCGCACAGGCGGGTCTTCCGGGCGTGCACCGAATTTTGCATCGGATGAAAACCTTGGTCATCAGCATATGGGGGCTGGGTTCCACCAAGGGAAAAGTTCGAATGCAAGTACCAGTGAGTCCCATGAGAGGGACTTGATCATGCAGAGGTATGATCGAAGCAGCTGGAGAGTTGGACTGCTCCAGAGCTCATATTCGCTTAAGGGAGCCCGACAAGTCAGAGGACAAGGTCGAGTAAGCGAACGTTGCTACCAAGGAAGCTAAGGAGAACAGAATCGGTGCAAACCCTACAATGTGATGGCAGAGGCCATGCATGGGAGTTGCAGTCTGTCTTTCCATCGAACAAACAGACTGCTTGGAGAACACAGAGGTGTTGAAGCAGGAGGTCGAAAGGGGCGAGGAAGCGACGACAAGTCCAGAGGGACTTAGCTACCCAAAATCAAGCAATCAGTGAGAATGGAGGTGGACTCAGAGGAGTGTCACGAAGGCATATCTACTGATTGTGAAGAAAAGGGATGTAGATGCGAGGCGACGGATAGTAGGGCCATGGGCATGGCAGCGCCATGGTACCGCAGAGGCGGGACTTTCGTCAAAGTCATTGATCCCTTGCTCTCACGGAGGGAGAGCGCTTGGTCGTGAAAGGGGCCGAGGAGGTGGAGCATGCAGAGGCAATCTCCAAGTACCGAGACAAGGCTAAAGGGCAGAGGCCAAGAAACTTCGTAAGACCGGTGTCAACAAGTTTCTCATCAAGATGGCCGTAAGTGAAGGACTTCGGGTCATGCAAGAGTGCACGACCAAGGAACGAAGCAAGCAGCAGTACGCGGTGCTGTACCTTTGCTACTCAGTGTAGTAGGCGGCAGGGTTGATGGAGAAGACGATACAATCCCAGAGGCGACCTCATCTATCAGAGAATTACTCAAGTTGGGGTGAAAACTTCCTGCATTCCAGAAGTTCAATGGCATTGAGAAGGTGAATCACAGTAGCTAACTCAACGCAAGGAGTGCAAATACTTCAAGTGCTTCAGAAGTGTGAGCAAAGAGCAGGCGAAGGCCAGTAACCAGCTCGATGCATGAAGTACAACCTCGAGGAGGCGGGCGAAGTCAAGTAACCTTTGCCTTCTCAACTCTTAAGAGAATGGGCGAAACCGAGTACCCCAGTTCTCTTATCTATCCAGCAGAGGAGCTCTGCACAAGTTCAAAGACCCTTCGAAGATAATGGAAGACAATAGTTGTCAAATCCTCACCAACGGTGATCAGTGCTACTGAGAGTAGATTGTCCGCTTCATTTCCCAACGAAATGCCAATCGAAAGCGGAAGTGATGCGAACCTACTTGGATGTGACAACTAACTGAAAGAAGAGTCAATGAGCAGATTTTGTGGAGGAAGGACCCAAAACTTCAGAAGTTTGCGAGGCGATGCTCGTTAAAGCTCCAACAAGCATCCACCCAGTTCAAGCAGCATGTGGAAATTTTAAGAAACTAGCGTAGTAAGAATGGTCTTTTCCTTCATTTGGTGGATCCGCAGGAATCAACGAGGATCAACACAACTCAGCCAACCCCACACCAGAGTCAGAGTCATTGGCGAGTTGAAGCAGCATGGCGGATCAAAGGTTCGACTACTCAAAAACAGCAGCGGAGAGCAGCTGGGAGCCAGGAGGCGCATTGCAGCTGGAGCAGAAGATTGAAGACTTAGCAAAGGCGAAGAGTTGCAGTGTTCACAAAGGCTTCGACGAGGACGTCGAAGGGATAAGTGGGGGAGAATGTCACGGACAAACTTCTAAACAAGGTGTTTGATGTAATGCTTATGTATGTCCGTGTCTTTTGGCATGTTCATGCCTTGTACAGAATGTAAAGGGGCGGCCGAAGGCTTAATAGTCCCATTTTAGTTGGGTTGGTGGCCTCTTTAGGCTTGTAAATAAAGATTGTGTCATGTGGACACGCTCGAGAGCTTTTCGGTCTGTAATGGACCATTTTACCCTTTGTTGTGCCACTGTTCAGAGCTTGTAAAGTCTGTTTGTAATTTGCTTTGTCTATGAAGTGTTTTTCGGACATGTTTGCTTGTGGATCCCGTTTGAGGCGTTCTCTTTAACCCGTTCTCTCTTTTGTTGGTCCTAAGGGACAATGGGAGGCTTCGGGGAGGCTGACCTTTGCGGACGGACGCGCAAGGGTGCCGCACGACTTAGGCAAAACCAGCTAAGTCCGTGTCAATATGGTCACATATACTGAATTATTCAGGGAAATGGAACAATGTAGTGTTTAACACAGAAGCAGGCCAGTATAGTAAATGAATGAATCTAACATATAATAGGGAAACAAGGACATGGAATAGTCTAATACAAAAGCATTATTACAGAATTGAGATGATAAATGACTGGATCTGTCTCATATCAACATAGACTTCAACACCCAAGGAAAAGGCCACCCAGCAAAATAATGGGAGAAATTTTGCACGCAATGACAAGGCAGTCATGGCAATCACAAAAGCAGAGCCGCAGCATTAAAATGATTTGGTAATTTCAATGTTCCCAACTCATTGACATCCTACAATACTTTTTCGTTATGTAGAAAAGACAAACACTCAGGAAAACAGATTCATACATTTCAAAATCATGCAAGAAGGGATAAATCAACTAGGGTCCAGTTCTTGCATATAAAATATATCTTTATTTAATAATCAACTATAAAAAGTGCAGCTTCAGGTGGACCAACTTCAAAAGCTTGCTCGTCCCAATGGCACTAATACTATGTAGAATTAACAGGGATGAACTGATGTAATTCTGGTACTTAATAAGCACAAAAGCACTATGGTTATGGTGCAACAACGCCTCCTAACTATTTGGATCTCTCTCTATATACTGTTGCACCATTTGAACATATAAAAGCCAAAATCTTCTGACTAAGCTTGTAGGTGATACGAACAAAGACCACACTTATCTAACCAAAAGTAACTTGAAACCTATAATATTCCATCAAAACATAGGCTGATATCTCAGTCTTGCAATCTGAAAACATACAAATCTATCTTAACAGATTGTAACTAAATAGAAAACAAGTAAGAAGGTGCCCATCTGTTAGCAAGGAAACAACAATCACTAGGACTTTTCCTCCATATCCAAACTTGTAACAGATCACTTCTCTTTTGAATGCAAAATTATGATATTTTCTTATCCTTTTGTCATATCTTCTCCTATCCTCCTCATCCAACCATTTTCTCCTACACCCACTGTCTTTTACTCTTATTACATAGATGTAACCTTTGCATTTAGTAATGTTGCTTTACAGAGTTGCAGTGAAGTATTTCATGCTAAATGACCTAAAGAGTGATAATTTTATATGCAACTTCTAGTTCAAAGAGAAAATATTAATATAGGAACTACTTAACTCTTTCCTCGCTATTAAAGATAATCAAATCCCAATGAAAAACTTTAGACAGACCTCTAGACAGGCAGACAAGGGCTAGAAAGTTCAGCAGTTTGATATAAAGCCACGAACCTAGTAAACCTTAAGTACACTGATGTCTAGAAGAGTCACCAAATTTAACATTGAATAACACCTTTCTTGTCGGCCAGTTTTTTTCCTAGATAATAACAGCAAATTAGCATTCAGCAAGGTATACTGAAATCAGTATTTCACGCTTCAAAACCATTTCCGAACTTCTGCCTCAAAGCAACTACTGACATTGAATAGTAATAAGAGAAATTACTGGAAATAAAAGAAAGAACCCCTCAATTGGAAGGTGCAAAATTGGTAGTATGATGAAGTACTTGAAAAATATAAGCAAAATTGGCAATATGATGAAGTCCTTGAAAAATATATGGTCATTATAAAACAACACATCCTTTTAAAAACACTGAGGCATAATCCATATCAGAATCATAGCAAAAGCCAAGCGAAGACAAAATGTCGTAATCCATTCAACGAGTTGATACCAAAACTAAACCATGTGAGAATCGGTCAGTCAGCCGCGAACTCAAGATCCTTCAATCAAAAACCCTCAAAAAGGGTACGTTTCTAGAAAAGGAATAATAAGGAAAACCACCGCATTAAGATATCATATCACAGAGATCTTGGCATTGATTACAACTAAAATTAGGTCAGACGAGAGATTACCTTGTGGCGCGACAGGAGGTTGTACTCGGGCTGCTCGACGATGGGACCGACGAGGTCGAGGCGGTGAGCGACGGCCCAGGCCTCGGTGATCTGCTGGGCGGACCACTCGGAGGTGCCCCAGTAGAAGGCCCAGCCCCTGTCGATGATGTGGTTCATGGCGCGGACGGTCTCCTCGATGGGGGTGGCGGCATCGGGGCGGTGGCAGAAGAGGACGTCGACGTAGTCCATGTCGAGGCGGCGAAGGGAGGCGCGGGTGCCCTCGATGAGATGCTTGCGTGAGAGGCCCTTGTCGTTGGGCCCAGGGCCGCCCCAGAAGATCTTAGTGGAGATGACGAGATCAGAGCGGCGCCAGCCGAGCTCGCGGATGGCCTGGCCCATGATCTCCTCGGCGCGGCCATTGGCGTAGACCTCGGCGTTGTCGAAGAAGTTGACGCCGTTGTCGCGGCAGCACTGCAGCAGCGACTTCGCCTCCTTGACATCGATCTGGTTCCCGAACGTCACCCACGCCCCGTAGGAGAGCTGGCTCACCTTCAGCCCCGACCGCCCCAAGTTATTGTACTGCATCTTGATCTGATCCCCTCTTCTTCTTCCTCTTTCCTCTTCGCCCCGTTCGTGGACGCGAGACGTACTACGTTTGTGCGTGCGCAGAATGGATGGTAAAGCCGCCGCGGTAGTCATATATAGAAGGATCACGAACAGGAAAATAATACCTATTTGACTGCTGTACTTCCTCAAACTTTTACCTATTCTCTTAGTGGTTCACATGTACGAAGAAGCCCTTTGGGGCCCACACGATTACTGGTGAAGGGATCTAAGGTGGGATTCGAAGAGTAGGAGTCGGGAAAGCGTTTATAAGGAAAGCAGAGCATCAGGTGTGGCGGATGAATGCCAGCTGGCGCCTGTGAAAATGCATTGTGTGCGGACCACCAAGCGAGTATTTAAACCCGAATCCGAACACAATCCTATTAACTTAAATCCCACGATATCGTCGATTAAAACAATATGATCAGTGAGTAATTGCTTTAAAGGAATTTAATTTATATAATTAAAGTAATTCAATTAGATATAAAAACTCTTGAAAACCTGTTCCAGATTATACTCGTGCAATTGCAGAAGTGAAGGGATTTAAACTTAAAATAGCTCTATTTTCAGAATAAAAACAATATTTTCTCGCATTTTTTCTGACAAAAAAGGAGATTTAACTATGGTTCGTAAAAGAAATAAGAATGTGAGCTTAGTCGGTTGAAACTATTATAAGTGAGAACCAATTTTAACGAAACAAAATTAAACGTCTTCTGCTTTATCGTAATTTGAAGCTCTCTAAACGCTCTGATAAACCAAATAATCAATCGTGCAGCAAATCAAGAATCACAGGCTTCTCTTAAGCAATCATTGAAGACAAAGTATACACAAAAGATTTCATATCATGGATCACAGAATCTTACTGAATTCATGAAGACCGACAAGTAGATGCAGCAAGCATACGGCAAACATTGTTTCATTTGCTTCGTGCATGGGCTAAGTAGTTGTAGTGAAGAAAAAGTTATGACAACTCAACCAATCAGCAGCATTTTCCTTCTATATTATATAAGAACTGAAGCAATATTATAAGTCAACTATGGAAGATTCAGAGAGGAGGATGCAGATCTTTAAAGAAGAACATTGAAGGGCAAGAAATATAGCACGTCAAACATAGAAAGCAGAACTTACAGCTTTAGAACGATACGCTGTACAAATGACTTGATGGATAAGCTGAACTACTGCACAGGCATGACAAAACAATGTACAGATGATCAACTGTGAAAGCCGGTTGATTCCTCATAGAAACAGTTACCACCTACTGCTCTGATCATCTGATATGGTTTCCTCGGATGATACATCGCTGTCGATAACCACCAAGTTACTCGGCCCAGTGGGATCAGGACTTTTGTTGTTTAGATCCAAGACATGACTTGGTCCAGAACCAGCATTAGCAGATGCCGGTTTCAGTGGGGTCAATCCTAGATTTGGTAGTGAGGATAATCTTTTCTGCAACAAGGTATCATCCACCGATACTGAGTTATCCAACACCTTTACCCTGTTGGCATGATTACTAGAGGCCTTGCTCTTCCTCTTCAATATTCCCCGTCCACGGGGATCTTTAGGCAGAGCAGTTTCCACGGCACTTTGAAAAGCAGTAACTCGCTCATCATAATTAATAATGCTTCCAGGATTCAAGCTTGAAACTCCAGAAGGCAATGGCAAACTACTTCGCCTTTGAGGCACAGTCAACACTTCTTTGAGCCAATGAGGGAGAGTACTATTTGCAGAAGATCTTTGTTCGTGTCCTACTCTTTCAACTGATTTTTGAGGTGAAGTAGATGATTCGCAGTCATACCTGGTGCCTTGTGTTTTGAAAGCATTCTGATGTCTGATGTCTGCCCTTGGGTTAACAGAACCTATGAGGTTACTGCCTATGAAAGGACCTGCCATTGAATTTCTAATTCCGTGAGGATTAGCTATGGATAAACCTGATATATTGGGTACTACATTTTTCTTGGTGTTTTTCTCACTCTGAACATATACATCTCCAAGAGAAAGTTTAGTTTCTGTTCTCTGTGTCGGAAATTCCAAATATGATGAAACAACTTTCTCACAATACAAATTCCTACCTGTTGCTTTTCTCCAGCATGTGTCATCTGTTCCAAGAGGCCGTGAAAGATCTAATACTGAAGGTCTTTCTGGATGATAGAGTGTACCATTAAGAAGCTTAATTTGTTCTTTATCCCACTGCAAGGCCAAGTCTTCTGCAACCCTCGATTTTAAGAAACATAATTTTGGATCCCTTAAGATATCATTCCAATTGTTTAATCCGTGTCTTCTCACGCCAATCCAAAGAACATCTAATTCTTCTTCTGACCATTCATCTGAGAACCTCTTAAAGTTGTCCAGCAAAGAGCTTTCTTTTGGCATCCGTGAGCCATTCATATCATTCTCACACACCTGCTTTTGTCTGGATACAGATGCATTCTCACCCATGCTGTCCCATCTGTGTTGCCTATTGTATCCCTCAACAGTGTCCTTGAAATTCAAATCTAATGGCAATGGCATACCTCGGATATCATTCATGGAAACACTAAGCACTTCAGAATTCAATATAAGAGACTGATCTGCAAAATCAGTATACATAGAGTTGTGTGATGCCCTCTCACGCTGTTGTTTTTCATAAATAGAGTTATTTGACTTTGTCACCAAGGGTCGTTCCTGTAATCGGGATGCCCGATCAATGCATTCTCTGGATACATCCTGCAGTCAAGTTACAATACAGTATTTTTACATCTGATAACATAAATGGAAAGAAAAAGATATTTAACTAAAAAAAATTCAATACAACAAGAAACCCTGTGGATTAATATGAAAAGATAAAACACAAAGATCAATATTTGATAATTACGATGGTTTCAAAGCCCAGAAAATTATAGAAGAAATTGATGCAACAAGAAGATGAAATATTCAACTTCTATGCTAAGCTTCACCTGATTGACCTGAATCTTTGTAGATGAATTAACTGGGTAAGCTGTGGAAGCCCTTCCACTTGATGCTATTGTGCAATTGGTACTGTTTTTATTAATAAGAATGGATGACTTTGTTTCTTTTGTGGTCTCCTGATGTGATTTATCAAGCGTTTCCATCCACTGCAATCCTTTGGCTCGACCATCAGTTTCCTCATCCATCCTACCTAGAGCACAATTTTGAGCTGATGGTCTTTGTGACTCCAGAAAGTTCTCAGCCATAGCATCCACAAGTGGTCTAGTTGGGTTTGAGCTCGTAAGATGAGTTGAAACCACTGGGACAACCAACAGCTCCGCCCCTCCTACATGACCTCTCTCCTTTGTAAATAATTCATTTCCCTCTTCCCCTCGTATGGATGTCCCAGTTTTGGCCATCTCTGATTGCTTGCTTTTGTGTGTAGGGTCTTTGCTTAAATCACTTGTAGGCATCCCAGTGCATTTATCAGATTGACACTGAAGAACACGTTCTGAATATTGTAAAGAAGTTGTACCCTGAGGAGCAACGTCTGGTTTTGGTTGACATGGTTCTTCGCATTTGTCTGCAGTGCTACTAATAAACACAATGGCATTTCACTTTAAAAGCACTGAAACAAAGAAGACAGAAACAAGAAGCAAAAAGAAAAATTTACCCTTGTCCAGAAAGCTTAGGCCCTAGCCCGGCATCTTTATTGACGTCATGCATCTACCCAGCACATACAACAAATGTTCAGTAACAAGAAATATTTCGGCACAAACTCAAAGAATTTAATGTCCATAAAGGGATGAAGTTTCCATTCACCACTCATTAACTGAAAAATTAAGAAGTCCTTCAAAAAAATATAAGCAACATAACCATAATATTTTCTGTTAACAAGCATGTACATGCAAAAGAATCAAAGATGCCGTATTAGTTCCTAAACACAGGTAGACAGTGATAGACAGCCATTTTATTTTCTATTCGAATTCCAAGTTCCAACAAGCATGAACATGCAAAAGATTCGTTTTAAAACATGTAGTAACCAAACTCCAACAAGCTCTTATGTCCTGAACTACACATCAGACCATGAAATTTAACATGGTGAAGATTTTTCATTTCAATTCTTTTTTTATGAGATGACCATAGAAAATGGCTATCAACAAAAAGCATCAGACCATCTTCAGAGAAAAAAATTATCTCAAGTCAACATGCCGGTTTATATGGTAGAAGGAACACATCAAGGAATTTGGCATAATGACGTTTTCATAATTTGAACTATGATGCCCAGCCATAGTGGAACTGGAGCCGACTCAAAACTGCACCATGGGCAAGTCTAGAGAGTATTCTTAGTTTGCTGGATCTAGCCTCACAGAAGGATGAAATAGTCAATACTAATTATAGAATTTGATTTCAACCTCATCACTAGTCACTGGCACAGTTTCATTTAAGTCTTATTCTCTTACTCTTCTTGCATAAGTAATTAGTCTAGAAAAAATTGGATTCTAATCAACAAGTACGAAGAGAATATATATCATATACAAGAAAGATGATATCAATCACAAGGATGCTCCAGATGTACTGTGTACCAGCCAATTGTGTTTATATCAAGCAGAAATATGAGAACTAGCCACAACCTTTTTTATCTATAGATTCTATACTACTTACTTTTGATGACTTGGGAGCAAATTCTAAACATAGAACCACATGGAATGGGAATGGCAATATAAGTTAGAAAAGGAGCACAATGTTATTAACACAACCCAACAAAGAGATGAATAACTCAGTTATTTCAGTGACAATAATCTTAAAAGGCTGGTTTATGGTTAACAAACTTTTTCCTTACATGGGCTGTAACAAATTTAAACTCAAAACTATATTTTCAACATCGAAAATTTTTATCTTTGCATTAAGATCCTACAAGTCGATGTGGGGAAAGATCCATATAACCAACCAAGAAGTTTGTAAGTTATGGTTTTTTCTTCTTGTTCTTGAAGATCTCATAGGGAGACAAGCAAACCTGAGAAAGTTAAAGGTGGGCACAAGGATTGTTGTCTTTTTGGTCAGTATGGACACAAGGGAGGAACTTCACTGGCGAATGCGATTTTTTGTTCATAGATGCTGATATCCTTGCATAATTAATTTTTTTTTCTAATGATGATATTTGACTGAAATTTTTTTCATTCATAGATGACTGATATTATTGCATAATTAAATTTTGTTCTCTACCATAGCCAGAATCTACAGAATAAGCTACTTTGTGACACTTTGATGTCTAACACAATCAGAAAAACTTTTAACAATATATACACATACATATGACGTTCAATGGTGACTAATTTTCTTGGCTTGGTTGCATTACTGTAAAATAAAATCTGAGTAAACATTATCAATATTCAAAATACAGCTTTTATCATTGAAATCATTTTGTACAATAAAATACACTGTTATCTTTCTGAATATTCCACTTCTGTCTATAATTCTTAAAGTTTCATGATCAAAAGAACCTCTTTAGTTTTGATTTTTGCTTAGAATTCTACATATCTTAGCAATAATAATTGCTAGTACACATTAGATCATAGCCCATAATTCTGTAAGTAACAAGAAAAAGGCATATAACAGGGTTGGCAGAGTATGATGCAAGGTTTTCAAATAGTAATAAGTATCAGACTTATGCTTTAGAGAGAGAGTTAGTAGAAGTCAAAACCCACATCCTCTTGAAGAGCATGCAGTCGGCTAGGCCCATCTGCTTCCAACAAGAAAGTTGAATCTGAACATCTACAATTATTTCCTAATTCATGGCTCCTAGAAGTCACCATTGAACTCTGCTTGTCTTCAGCACTTGAATTCCTTGTGGTTGATGAACTGACTACATCCCGTTTCTTTTTCACTCTTCTACGAAATGTAATTAAGAAATTCTTAGTGTTCCCTTTTGGATACTCATCATTCAATATTATTCCACTTCTTTTATCTGAACTGACTACCATGGAGGCACAGTCCTCTGAGAATCTGGAACTAGTATTCCTTTCGGTCCAAGTTTTCAAATGCAAGGAACTTGATCTTCCTACAGTCTCCAAATTTGTTGACTGAGATCTCAAAGTCTCTTCAACAACTCGGCACGCAGAACCAGATTCTATACCCAAGTCATTTGCGGATGCCCGATTGACTATGTTCTCCATAGATGGGTCTACTGGGGAGGGGCTTCCATTCCTAGAGCTGATTTCAGATGGTCCTGAACTCGAAAGCACTTTTTGGGTATGCAGTTTGATTGCACCTGTCTCAGATTCCCCAATACTTCTGTTTTCTGTTGTTTTGCCAGTCTGATAAGATTGGTGTTGTATAGATATCTCGGAATCGCATCTTTCAATACAAGGAGGGCATAGCCACCTATCTTCAGATACATTCTACACATAACAAAGGACAAAATCATCAGACCAACATGTTTGTATAATGAGAATATCCAGAAAACATTAGACACTAGTAGAGTACTAGTAAACCTTCAAAGAGGAGTCAATGCATCGAAGATGATAGCTCCCAGAGCAGCTATGGCACACCAGCAGATTCTCATTTATGTCAACAGAACCACACCGAAAGCAATGCTGCAATAATGGCATGAAATATGAGGATGTATTATTTCATACATATTTAATGGTGAACAAAATCAAGCAGGAGGAACAAGAATCCACAGGTTACATATATATATTTAAAGTAGGAACCTTTTACTGGAAGACTATATTACACATCAGAAAAGGACAGCCTAGCGCATGAGGCTCCCACCAATGTGGGGTCTTGGTTCTGGCAAATAATTATATAATGTTTTGTTCTTTTCCAGTAACTATAACTCACATGCACTCCCTTCCATGTGATTCACCTCCATCACCATTAAATTCCCCCATAAGAAGTATCTGATCCTCTAATACACTTCAGATTTTTTCCATCTAAAATATCTAGCTTCATTTGTTAAAGCATAAGCACAAATGACACAATTATCTTTTGAACTCTTAACATCTTATTTTGAATCTCTATCAATGGCAATCAACTCCATTTTTTCTCCTTTTCCTTTTTACCGACGTTTTGTCAATTTTTTCCGTCCTCTTATTTTCCACCAAAATAATTATACTGAGCACATATGCAAATCAAATAAATATCAGTATTATACAGAACCCTTGTCATAAGGGAAACCAAGGGAGAAAAAACTAACACATCTATTAATCTTTTAGTCGGTGCTAATTCATTATCACCAAACACATCTGAAAAAGGTATGTAAACTACGAGAGTTTCTCCCCCATCAAATGAAAGATGTTTCTTCAAATGATGTCTTTAGATTACATAAAAGATATATTTTTTCCTTTTCATTTCAGCTTTTATGCTTCACCTAAACTGGTATATACTGGTCCAGGCTAGAATTGGAATGTGAAACATCCAATTTTTTAACAGTCCATATTGCTAAAGAAGGTTTATATTTTCTTTTCTTTTTACATGTTTAACCATAGTACCACTCACGATCGGGCCTCTGTCTCTTATGCATGATTCCCCTTCTTGCACTATCTGCCTCCACCAGTCCATTATCATGACTCGCACCACCTCTGGCCCATTGATTCATCCCATACTTCTCTTCTTTGTCGCCCCCTCCCCTCTTGTCCTCCCCCCTTCCCTCCCCCATACTTCTTTGCACCATAGTATGGACTGGTGTACCATGTGTTGGTACACCAGCATGAACCAGACACATACCGATCGATAGCTGGACCTACATGGGTTCAATATGCTAAATATAGAGCCTTAAAGAAAACTACAACTATTAGATCACACTAGTAAATATAAATATAAATGCATAAATGGAAGAAAATCTAGGAGACTAGGAACATATATGCAGTATAAGGTAATGCATATTTTTTGCATGCCTACCCACATCATTTCATGGCATATCTACTGGTGCAGCATGGAAAGATATCTATACTTCCAAGAGTGACATGAGAAAAATATTAATGGATATAGAAACTCAGTTTACCAGTCCAATCTGGTTATTAATACTTCCTGTAACAGATATATTCACAAGAACAAACTAAAATCCTTGACATTACAGGTAAATATATTAATCCAGCAACCTATCACACAAAAAGGAAACAGGTCTCAGATTTCTAGGTGCTTAGCTCAATATCTGAAGATAGAACATGTTGGAAAGAAAAACCCAAGTTATCAAATTTATGCTCAGCTGCTAAATTCTATCACTTTCAAAACTAAGGCGTGAACCCAAATCCTAATACAGAATCTTGTTCAGAGACTTGGATTTCATTTCCATATTTATTCTTCACAAGGAGTCTACATCCCAGAATTGTTTCAAATCGCTGCCCATCCACTTGAATCTAAATTCTCAACTTAGTAGGTCCACAAAAAAGCAGATGAAGCTGCTTTAGGCTATATGAGCTCTAGATGGTAATGTGGTTTGCCAACCTGGTTCTCAAGTTTTATGAAGCCACAGTCCAGCTCAATCATAATTTTCCAATATACGGATGATCAAGCAAAATACTACTAGTTCTCAAAGAGACACTGTTTTGGCATCTACTATTATAAAGTAAGCCTTAAAATATAGCAAAATAGTGTCTCAAAGAGGTGGCAGCAATTAGAGGTCAAATAATATAATGAATCATTTAACAAGTGTTTCCAAATACCAAAGAGAAATTAAAGGGAACGTACAGCAGTATTTTGAAAAGGCACCTGAGTGCACAAGCGAGGCAAGGCGAGACCCGAATGCCTCGCACAGTTGCCAAGCGACGCGCTTCAGTGAAGCACTGCTTGAGGGCTCGCCTAAGCCCAAGCAATGGGTGCCTTGTCCAAGCGCCCGGTTGAGGCGAGCAATTGAATCAGGTTGAACAATAATTTAGTTGGTTCAAATTCAATCGAACCAACTAAGCACAGCAAATAGTAACAGTAAACCCAACCCACCAGCCCCCCTCACCCCGCGGCGCGCGCGTGACCCCCGACCCATAAACCCTAGGTACATCAACGCCCCAACTCACCTCTGGTCCCGCCGCCTCAGTCACTGACGCACAAGTCCGACGCTTCCTTTGCCACTAACAAATGGGTCCGAAGCTCCCACTGCTATAACTTTCGCACATAGTTACCTCCACCATCGTTGCTTCTGTGTGCAGCTCCTTCCATCGACGAGGGATAGAACCATAGCTTCCTCCGCCACCGACAGATATATACGAAGCTTCCTCCACCCCCCGACATCACTATTCGCAACTTCCTCTGCTGTTGTCCGCAGCTTTCTCCATCACTGTTGTCGTCGTTCGTAGCTTCCTCCGATACCATTATTGTCGTCTGAAGGTTCCTCCATCAAAGTCACCCTCTCCTTCCCCGCATTCCATCGTCAGTAACTCCTGTTCTCCCCCACTACAGTTATGACTACTGTTAACAGTGGATTAAATATTATTAACAGTGGACTGTTAATCCTTAACTAATATTAAACTACTATTACGTGTTAACTATTGTTACCATATAATAAACATTGGTTTGTTATATATATATAATTATGATGAAAGAATTCATAGGCAATAAGAAATTGGTGAGATATATTGACACCCGATTTGCTACTTCCTTCTTGAGATTACATAATGTGCATCGTCAAAAGCACAACCTGAGAAGCATGTTTATCTCGAAGAAATAAGTGACAAGCAAATGAACACAAGAAGCAAAAGGAAAGAGGATCGATAATATCATCTTAATGTCGTCCTTTTGGAATCTTATAGTTTATACATTAAAGATAATGAGCTCTCTTGTTCAAATATTTTGATTGATAGAGAATGAAAAAAAGCCTGCAATGGAATATATTTACGAGGCTATGGATATAGCAAAAGATACAATTTAAAAATCTTTTAACAAAAATGAAAAGTATAAGAACAAATTTATAGTCATTGACGAAAGATAGGATTGTCAACTTTAGCGTCCATTACATATAACAGGATATTATTTGAACCCAGAATTCTTTTATAAGAACATCTTCATTGAGTTTGATACAAAAGTTGTAAATAGGTGATATAAGTGCATTACAAAATTGACTCCCAGCCTTAAGGTGCAAAATAAAATCATACACGAATTATCTTTATATAAGAATGTCAATAATCTTTTATAATTCCCATGGCAATTCGATCTTAGACAACTACATCCCCAAGTATTTATAACTTTATATAATTAATTTATATATAATATATTAATAATAAAGTTAAATTTTGTAACTAAATGGTGGAGTCTATTTGAAAATTTCATCCTGAACTTGCAGCGATTGACTATCAAAGTTCTTAGTTTGACTTATAGTGATACGAGTTGTGAGTGAAATTAGAATGTCTTTAAACATGTAAGCATATAAGAATATTTTTATTTCAATTAATCTATTCTTTTTTAAATAGATGTATTAATATATTGTTAATTCATATGATATAACAGATTCACATAAAGAGAAAAAATCAATTAAAGCATCACGATTATATGATCTGGTTTATAAAAAGTATAATCAAGCATTGAAGACTCGTTATGATTTGCGAAATGATATTGATCCAATTTCTTTACAGGAAATTAATTATTCAAATGAGTAGTTGGTAGGAGAAATGGGTGCGAACTTGCAAGATGCCGAAGATGACATTGTATTTGAAGATAATAACTTAACATGGGGAGATGTGACAAGAGCTTCAAGTGTTGAAAAATTACAGACATATACAAGGTAGATGACAAAAGCAAAAATGACTACAAAAGAGGAAGAGAAAGATGAACCCTATTTTATGAAGATGGATAAGAAGAAGAGGAAAGTGATGATATGTTTGAGAATGCTGATATTGACTATGATGATAATTGAATTTAATGTAAAACTTTATTATTTTGAATCTTTTAGTATTTTTGTTATTAGAAGATAAACAATGTGACTTGAAAATTTAATATATTTTTATTTATATAATCATATTTATCCATTGTATTATATATTTTTATATTTTAATATACTAGAGCATCTTGCTTTGTTCGACCTCCAGCATTTTGGGTCCTTAGAACCTAGTGCTTTTAAAAACACTAATGTATAGCTAAGCTTGCTAGAACCAACCATTACTCGATCATACCAACACAAGAATGTAAAGCAAATGATATTGTGCTAAGAAAATAATAATCAGTGGTCCATGCCAAACTATATGACAACAAGTCATTCAATAAAGAAAATTAACAAAAAAAAAAAATCCAATCAGCAATAGGCTCAATCAGATCAAAGATGAATCAATTAATTCAATTCTAAACCAAACATAGGTTGTGTTGCTTAAAAAAAGTCCACAAAAATATAACTGTGTAACAAGCATTAATATGGAAAAATGATATCATATTAAATCAGTAACGTAATCCAATACCAATTATGTTTTTATTCACTAGTAAAATAGACTAATGTAACTAATCTTTAAGATGTATGGAGATATTCCTTAAGAATTTCATCAAGTTCCAGTCATCATTTCGCAAAATTATAAGACTCAAGTATCCTAACAGACATGTACCAGCATGGATGGGTTAAGATAGAAATTCATTGTTGAATACTATATAAATTATGATGGTATGCCAACCCTAGCATAAGGATTTCATCCAACACATTGAACGCCAAGAGACTTTCCCAAAGTAATAAATTTAGAGAGAGAACTACGTCAAATAATTTTAGGAATCATCACATCAAACACACCAGAAACAAAACTTTTTTTATTGCAAATCTAAATGGGAAAGACAGGATTCAATCCTTGGACCTTGCTATCAAGAGTCAAGGTCTTTATCAGCTACACTAGCTAGCATCATCAAAATTTGTCAGATAGGGTTCCCACAAGACAAAACTCAGCGGCAAGAGCCTCTTGCACCAATCTGCCCATTTTGTTTTACTTCCATGTATTAACTCCAACTCTCTAATTGTGCTAGTTAACTTACAATTCTTTCTGATTGCCTCTCTTACAACCAATAGTGGTTTCTTGCTTAATAGAATATCTTGAACAGTCATATTCCTTTTTCATCCAACTGGTAAACTTGTTGCTCTTAACACAGAAAAAAAAAAACAGCACACAAGATATCTATGCACTTGCAATCCATTAATTTTTAATAGTGTACATTGCACTTGCCCGATCGCAGAGTCACTTAAAAAAACAGAAATAACGCTAAAATATGTACAACAAAAGGCAGGAAAACAAGGGTAATCTAAGATCAATTGCTTCAAATTAGGAATGACAATTATTTGCTAACTCTTTAGACAATTTTAATATATATTTCATCCAATTGAAATTATATTTTGAAATTACATTTCTACTTCCCATTGTAACACTTCCACAATGCAATCAAATCCAGCTCTTGTATCCATAACTAGCCAACGATAACTGTTGAAAATTAAGAACATCAAATATTGGATGCATACAAATAAATTTTTTACTTAGAAAAGTCTTGTACATCAGGGTACCAATCGCATAGTTCCTCGTTTAATCCATCCAATCATCTAATGACAAATTATGTTTGTATCCCTGGTAACAACACGCTAAACTCAATAGGTCAGTTCCAGAAGTTGTCAAACATACGCACAACTTGTAGCCAATTTCTAATACTACAAGCAAAGTGAGAAACAAAATGTTCTTTTCCATACAAAATTAGCAATTTATCCAATAAGAAAACAACAGTTTCCATACAGATTGAGTAATTTATTCAAATAGGTTTTACTCGCTCAATTAAAAAAAAGACAAGAAACCATAATTTATCCTATTAAAGAGACAGATATTGTCTATAGCGGGTTTTCCTCATAGCATATCAATATTTAGCTTCTGCAGGATGTAGAAAACTCAATATTTTTGGGTAAGAAATTAAAAGATACCTCCCCCACAGTCTTGACGGACGAATCAGCTTTGACAACATTAGCAGGATTTGCATTGGCTGAAAAGCGCTTCCGCTTGTAAGTTAGGAGCACCTTGCCGCTCATCATTTTTACTGAATTAATCACTCTCTTTCAAACAGTAAGATCATAGTTACCTACAGCACATGAAGAAACAAGATATCAGAACATGTTGAACCTCTGGATGCTCAACGGCTTAAAAGTCATGCATAGACACCAAAAAAAAGGTCAAATTTTCAAGCATATAGCTGAAATTTGACTGAAAATTTCCCGTATCAACATAATTGCACAAAACCTAATATGCAAGGCACAAGAAGCATGACGCATGTGTCAATCCATTACCACTTCAGGATCACTGTTCACTCCTGACCTATAGCTAGAACCTACCCTCAAGAGAAGCCTTGTTGAATTAAAAGCGGAGCCACGGTGAAGACCAAAATCGAAGACAATTGATCACAAAAAAGGAAACACACTGAATCCAACAAAACAAAATATCGTAAGTCCCAACCGCCAAAATTCGAGAAAAATTACGATGCAAAACATTTTTTTTTCCAAGGACATGAAATCTAAGCTGCCTACGGTGCTGATCCCCAACAAGAAACCATGCTGCTTCCACTTCCGCCCACTTTGCCACATAATTTCACTGAAAACCATCAAGACTGGCAGATAAACAAGGACCGCGATCGAAATCGATGCTCAATGTACGATCGGTTCCCCCATTCAGTACATTAAGAGGGGGAAAGAGCAACTAATCAGAACAAATAACAAGAAATCGCACCAGCGAATCGAAGACCGCGCACCATCAGCGCCGTCGAGCGGAACCGATAGCGAAGACGAGAGAGGGATGGGGAGGGTAGGGGGATAGATTGGATGGCTTGGGGGAGGAGAAGGAAACGCCCCGGTGCTGCCTCCCTTTCTCGGTTTTATTTCCTTTTCTCGGAGCGAGCGCGAGGTATTCGCGCAAATGCCCCCACTCGATGCGGTCACGTCGCCATTGGGGCGATGGGCTTTGGGTCATTTGGAGAGGGGGAGTAGCGGCTGCTGGCTTCGCTCGTCTTGCCTTGCGAGGCGTTCGAGGCGTTTCGGTCCAACCGCGGCCCAGCGACGGCGACGTGTCCCGAACGAACCCAATCCCATGCTATCGTTCATTGCTCCCTTTTTTGCTCTTAACGAAGATGTTAAGTGATAACACACGTGATTAGATGCCACAATCTTTGCTATCAATAATACTTTTTTATCAAATAAGTTAACTAATATTCTCTTGCATTATTTGATGTAAAATCTTTTACAGATTTCTCATGCCAACAACGATAGAGAAGATGTAGAAACCATACGTAAGGTTCATCGAAGAACCTTCGTATTTTAGGCGTAAAAATTTATCGGATGAGATTTCATATTGAAAAAAGAGATGATGGTTTCAATTTTGATTTGCCAGCTAAAGTGAATCCTAATTGGAAAACAAATATGCACACACTAAAAACATGGATCACCATATAAGAATATTTTCTTCATCTGTAATGGACATTAAGTTTAGTAGAAATATAAGCTGAAACATCTCATACGCAAAGGCTGATATGGTTGTGTGCATATTTAGTAGAAATGTAAGCTGAAACATCTGTCCTCTTACATACGCATTGCTGCATTCATGACACAAACTCCATATTTCTGTGTGTGTTGAGGACCCAGCCATTAGAGTTACTGATACAGCAAGCAAGCTTGGTAGGCTAAACCCTAACTAGTGTAAGAGGACAGATTACAAGACTCTTCACTTGCTACTGCATGTTGCTGAACAAGAATAAATGTCAGAGACACTGCTAGTCTCTTAATCTCTAGACACAATAGATCCTGAAATATATAGATTACTCTATTTTTTGCAGAAATATTTGAACTCACAGCAACCGAACTAATAAACATATGAAAGCAAAAGGCAATGCTTCTTAAGGTATTAAGTTGTGCAATCATGGCTGAATACTTGAAAGTAACACTTGAAACACAGATTCTCATCCAAAATAAAAATATTGCTCGAAAGAATACATTAGTGTGTGGTGAAGAAAGCACCTATGAGTTCTGATTACAAGAACTAAGACTTGCCTGTAATGATCTCTTTCCTGTAACTTGTTGCTTTACATCTATGACATATATAAAGGTGGATTATTATGACATTCCCCTCTACCTATGCATTCTGTGAACTGAACCAACAAATGTACTAGAATAAAAGAATGCTGCCTCCCTATAAATGGACAGAGACTAAGAATACCTTTTGGGAGGGTGACACTCATCCCATCCCTATTAACTCACTAGAACAATTGTACACGTCTACAAACTATGAACTTGAAACTTTTTACAACCTGGCGGGGAGGGGCGAAACAAATGTTGATAAAGAATAGAGTTGCAGGGGTCATGATAACAAATATCAACCACTTGATGGCGGGAATGGTGCGAGATTTCACCGAGGTCCCAAATGCCTCATTCCTGTAAAAATTGGAAGGCTGGGTTCCCGAGAAGCTCTTCTGCTGGTTTGACGCCTGAGAAATCCTTTGCTTGTAAAGAACTAGATAAGTCATCAACTGAGAAGGGAATGCTGCATCAATGAGACAAAGAATGTTCAGATACTACACAATCGACAGTCTATAGGCTCCCAGCTACTTGTTGAATGAACACGAGTATATTACACAACAAGAAGTAGATTATCCAGTAGAATTTTTCTTTTTACCTGGAGCTATCATCTAGAAGGAATGAACTGCTTTCTGCATTGTTGGAATCCTCTGTCATCAGTATTCGCATGCTTGAAAGAACCTTCAAAGACATAACAAAAGCATTAAAGGGGCAGTATTCCCAAATTAAACACTTAAATTGGTGCACTACTTGAAACTTTCATAAAACAATAATTTTGTAATAGATTTTTTCTCCATGATAAACAAGTATCATGATGCAATCTTCAATAATCACAATAGAGTAGGTTGTAACATCTGAAGCTTCTTTACATCAAGCAAAAGGTACAATTTACTTCTTGAACTTACAGTTGAAGATACACTCTTTGTATTGTATTTGTCATCCCAGTACTGTGTGCAAATTCTATAAAGCTGCTGCACGCTGAGAGCCTGCGAAAGGGAAGAATCAGGATTAACATACCACAGCAGTAACCATCCAAACATCCATGCCACATTCACGAGCACATTTACACACCAATAGCACTTACCGGACAGAGATCATTGACTATCTCATCATAGGAAATCCTGGATTTCTGAAATATTACCTGCATATGACATAAATCACAGCAGAAGTAGAATTAGTGATGGGCATTGCTTTAAACACGAGTAAACCAACAAATAATAGCCGCCTCGGTCCTTAAGAATAATTCAGCACTGCCTCCTTGGTGACATAGGTATAGAACCTGGAATTTATACCATGCCCGGTAGTTCAGTCATTTATATCATCTTCACGGGAAAGATAAATTGATAGATCTCACAACCAACTAGCAAAGTCATTTGTAAAACTATAGGGCTACTTTTTCACATAAAACGTTATAAAATTGCAGCAGCAAAATGATAAATTGAAAGTGCAAGTCGGATTCCTGACGGAAAAGGGCAAATGTGGCAGATTTGTTATAGTCATTGACCCCTTTGTAGGGCCAGGAGACAGAACAAAAAGGAATTAGCTACTCAGATATGGGTATACAGTATCTGAAAATTTAAATTATGTTGAATTCAGGATTTTGCTTGTTTAGCTCAACTTAAGAGATCCGAGGCAGATTCTTGTGTTATCGCCTGAAACAACCTACTATATCTAAATACTGACAAAGAAATAACAGAAGTATCAATTAAAACATCAAGACTCAAGATAAATCTAACATAAGAACTTATTAGTATGGCTAGTAATGTTATTTAGGCTGAAGAAAATCCATGGGAAAGGTTCCATGACATAGAAAGCCTTTGTCCAACTTATGATCCGACCTATATTTCCATCAGTCTTTTGCTTCCCAGCAGCACAACACGTGCTATCTTAAAAGCATGTATAGGGGAAAAGATAACCAAGGAATTACAGAAGCCATATTAATTAGGATAATTGACTTTTTCTCTCCGGGTTATATCGCCATGGCTCTCCAATACCAATTACATGAGCATGCTCTTTTCATCGATATAAAATAACAAATAAAATAAAAAAATAACTTATGACACATCAGTTTCTTTTCTATAGATAAAATTGCACTGGTATATGCGGCAAGCTTAAAGGAGATAATTACTGGTTCTAGTCCTCAACATCACCTATAATAGTCATCATGTCAAACATATGGGAGGTTTCATAGTATAAGTGGAAAAGAAGATCTTTTTTCTGTTTTTAAGAAATGCCCAATTGAAATCAAGACTGTTGTCAGCATTCAACTCTGATACCAATATAATATTTCTGCAGCATTTTAAAATAATTCTTGCACATGAAATTGACAAAACAGTATGTTATAATAGATTTATAATCTGTAATCAAATGTACAGTATAATGATATAATTTTAGAAATATCATTTTCTCAAATGATGCATCAGATAGGAACAGAAACCACATACCAAGAAACCAACAGCTTGCCTAATGTGTTTAAGTTCATCCCATGATGATCCAGCATACTGCAACAACAGCAAAAGTTCAGATTTAGAGCAAACAAATATAATCCACAGATGGTAGGTTTTATTTTTACCTCTGGCTTTGCTTTTGCACACCACAACTCCAGCTCAGCCAGACCAGCTTTCACATACTCCCCATTGCTGAAGGAGCAACACTCACGGCGAAGGAGCAAACTGGCACAAGAAGAAGTTATCTCCCCAGTGTACATCATAGATTAATTGATAATATACCATACTGATCAATTACCTGTTAAAAAGTTGTACATTGATGAATGAGAAAATTTGCATACAGATCTTCTGAATTAGCACCGGAGGGACCTGCAGAAAACTAGGTCAATCAAAGTTTCTAACAGCAATAAGAACATTTTTCATTTCACCAGATAACTAACATAGTTTTCTTGCAACATCTTAAGAACGTCATCCAAGCTCTCAATAATGGTATTCCAGTGGTTGCTTTGCCCTTGGCTTCCAAATGAGCGCCCAGAGCCACGCAACATAGTTGCCCTTGTTGTTCTTGGGGCCTAAATTTTGAAAAAGATAAATATTAGCAATCAAGATATGCCAATGTTTCAGAAATCTAATAACCCATCACTAGATTTACATGACAAATTAACAACACTTGGAGAACAGTGTAAGGAATGAGGAAAAACAGGTTCCAACACATGCTACAAATCTCAGAAATCATGCATACTAATGTCAATAATCAACAAATATTTCACACTTCTAGCGATGTCCCAAACCATCTCAAATGCCACAACGTTAGTCAATTCCACTTCTTTGATTGTATCTTTGAAGAAATAATCTAAGATTTATGGTCATCATCAACATACCAAGCTGTTCCACATGGAGACACTATTACCAGCTACGATAACATTTAACAACAGGATAAGTGGTTGTTTTGATCAAGGCATACAGTTTTGAATGATACCGGGTGGTACGTTACCGGCCAAGCAGCATTCCGGTACGCAAACTACCTGCTACCGGACGGTATTTTTTATTTATAAATATATATATATATATATAAATCGGCGACGTCACCTCGTTTTTCTGCGACGTCACCTCACGCAGGGAGAAGGCGATGTCGTACTTTTTTTTTACTTTTATATATAAATATATAAATAAAAGATTATATATATATATATAGAGGCGATGTCGCCTCGTTTTTTTGCGACGTCACCTCGCGTGGGGGAGAAGGGAGGCGATGTCGCCAAAAAATAAAATTTCATTTATATATATATGTATGTATGTATGTATATATATATATATATATATGTATGTATATATAATGAATGGTATATCGCTCGGTATATAGTACCGTACCGTACCGAAAGAATTTCGAAACTTCGGTACAGTATGATATTTCAATCATTGGTTTTGATAATATGAGCTAAAATTTTTTAACTATCAAAGTGACCAGTTTAGGTTCAGTCCCATCTAACCTAATTCATTTTCTATATCAGAAATCTGACATAATAAATAAAGTAGACTACAATTTAGAGAATCAAATCACTTGCATAATACCTGGATACATAGTGACAGCAGCGAAGACAAGTCCTTCTTCACATTATCTCGAATAATTCCATAAATTTTCTCCACATAAGCTGTTAGCTGCTGCTTGAAAAGCAAAGCAGGGTACTTGGCTTCAACTTGACGCACAACATCCAGGCCATCCGCAGCCAGGTTAGAAGAAGATGGGGAAGAACGAAATGACTGGAGTTGAATTATGCAGATGAAAATTAATTGTTATCCAACTATATACACAATGAAGAACCAAAAAGGCTATCCATCATATACAATTCATGTAATAGCAATAGTAGAAAATAAGATGTATGGCATACTTGAGTCATCCTCCCAAATAAAGATGTTGGGGCAGGTGGCTTCCGACGGGGATTAGCTCCAACTGTACCAGCAGCCTTAAGGCTTTTTTGCAGCAAGAACAACAAGCTAGAAGCATTGGACAGCCAATAGGCAAGATGGTCATTGCTCTCTTCATTCTGCAAGATGGACTTCATTATGAAAACATAACACACAGCATATGCCAATACAGGGACAATAATCAAAAGGCAATAAGAGAAAGTGTTACTAATTTCACATATGAAGAACTACAACAACGGAAATTAATGTTTTAGCCACATAAGTTTCTTACCTAAGTAAAAAAATTGTGATTGAATATTAAGGAACAACAAAAGAATTGAAACAACTATTTTTGAATGTCTGAAATTAAATACATTTTTATAAAGTGTTGAGATAAATTTTCTCCCACAACCACTATGTATATGTAAAAGAATTTTAAGTCCTCGAGGTATGGTCAAGACTGGTTATTTCATTACTTAATAATAGATCCCTGCATGTTAGTTATCTCCTCTCTTTTACCCTTTGTCCTCTCTTTAAGGCACTGTTGTCCCTCAAAGAAGAGTAACCTTCACTAACAATCTTTGCCGAACTTCGATTGCAGTAAATAATGCCATAATTATTACACATGGCAGCAAGTCATATTCCAGCGATCTGGCAGCTTCATTGATTCTTCACCAATCATTAAGAAGGTCCACTTCTGTAGCTACTGCAAGATATTTCACCACTTTTATTGTTAACTTTTTGAAAATAATCTTTGTCCCCATGAAAGTAATTGTCAAGTATCAGAGGTACTGGGCCTCTCAGCTGCACTATGGTACTGCAGCTACCGCCACACTTCCATCATGTAAATATTATGCCAATCCTCTTCTAACTCAGTAAGAACTAAAGGGTTAACTTAAAGTAGGCAGCGAGTGAAGATGTAAAATTTTCCATGGAAGGACCCTTTAAGATATTCTCTATAGTTCATCGCATGTTGATGGGAGAAGATAGACATGTGAATGGCTTCATTTGTAGAGTGAGTACGCAGAACTTAAGCCCTCACCAAATATGCAACATTACTCACTCAAAGTGACAAATCTTATAATATTAATACAGTGCAAAATGGCTTAAAAAAAGAAAATTAGATAGACATACACATTGTATATATCCAAAGCTCATAACCACATTGACAATATATAAAAGAACAACAATATAACATTTGTATAACCTCGATTGCAGAACCAATCATCTGGATGAGACAATCAAAAACACTAGTCCTTTCTGCTTCAAATGATTTCCAGTTAATGAGACATTTGTATATGGTAAGTGCAGCAACAGGTTTCCCTTGACTAAACCCAACATTTCTGCTGACACAACTGATTAGGGCATCAACATTCTCCTGCAAAGAAAGACAGTTGGTTGAACAATAGCGACATATGCAATGAAAGCTTAGTTTTACCTTGAGAATGTGTGCATACCTGTTGCCTCTCCATGTAAGATCTCTTCAGCTTAGCATCAGTATCCGCATAATCCTTAATTGCTGGTGGTGCACTCTGGGGTTCCTATGGATGCAGATGGGTGTCATATGATGTATGATGTACATGGTATTGTTTTGATTTGAACATTATATATATAGACACACACACTGTGGACATACTTACAACCTTATGCTCTTCAACATCATGGTGACCATTCTCCAAACTCTGCCATTAAAGACAAGAAAGATTTCAGGAACAAAGCAAAATAACCTACAGAAAATACAGTGCCTTGTTATAAAACAATTACTGCTTGTTTGGTTGGTGTTGTTGGAATTGATAAATGCTCAGACATGCGTTTCACAGGAGAATGCATCAAGGACTGCTGTCGCAGAATCTGATTCTCAGACTCCATGTTAGACATTTTTTCTTGAAGCCTATCATTAAAAGCGATAGTCATATAACTTCAATGCTTTAATTTTAAGAGAATCTAAACAGAAATTTAATAAAACAAATTTCAAAGCAACATAATAGTTCATTAAGTCGTATGAGATCTTAAAATATCAGGAAACCATGGGAAAAACTGTAAGAACCTCTGCATCGAATTGTTCAGATGAATTATCTTAGACTCAGCATCTGTGGCTTTCTTCAATCTTTCTTCACTAATCCTGCTTGTTTCTTCATACTTTTTCTCAGTTTCATCAATTTTCTTTTCAAGTGAACTCACCAAAGCCTACAAAATTTTAATAAGCACCTTATACAATACCCTGACATTATGAAAAGAAGAAAGCAGGAAAAACTTCACAACCTACCAGATGCCGGATGTTCACATGAAATCGACATCCAAAACGCAATTTAATTATACTAAAGACACTGATCTAAATGGTCAAATTAGAAATAATAGAGAAGCAACAACCAGTATTTATGTCAGTCTCACCTTAAGCTTGTCATTTTCATCTTTAAGCTTATCCATTAGGGCAGTATCAATAACATGGACCTCTTTAATAATAGGAACTACTTCAGTAGCCTTTTTTGCAGCCTCACGCTCCTTCACCAGCAAAGATTTAGTTTCCTTAAATTGCTGTTGCATCTCTTGCAAAGCAACTTGCAATTTTGCATTCTCCTGTGTTTTAGTTTCCTCCACATCAGCCTACAAATAAAAAGGCATTTATAAAACCTGTGTGTAAGAATGTGAGAGAGAGAGAGGAGAGTCTTGCAAGCAAAGCAGCTACAGGCATGCAACAATATCCATAGTGAGACAACCATCTAGATAAACTGTTTAAACATAAGAAATTAGTTTCCTCCATGTCAGCCTACAAATAAAAAGGCATTTAGTAAAATTCATGTGCATGTAAGAATGTGAGAGAGAGAGAGAAGAGAATCTTGCGAGCATAGCAGCTACAGGCATGAACAATATCCATAGTGAGACAACCATCTAAATACACTGATTGAACATAAGAAATTAGAAGTCAGTAAGAGAAGCAAAGGATCTTTATAAAGTCATTAGGCAGATGTTACTAATGACCAAACTCTTTTTTTTCTAGGCACCTGCTCGAAGACATATGGGAAGGAAATTACTCCTGATATGACATAAATTTAACCACTGTAAGTATTCTAACAACTAATTTTTTTTAGTGGTAGTATCTATAGCATGCAATACACCAAAGTGAAACCAATGGCAATTCTTCTTACCACTATTATGCTTTATTTTTCTGTTGAAACAATGTCAAGGAATTCAATAATCAGAAGTTTAGTTTATTAGGCATTTACAATGCTATTTTGGGTTTCGAAGGATTATATTCCTTTATTTTATTCTTTCCATTCAACATTACACAGCATATGTTCTAGATGCTTAGATTAGGATTCAAACACTCATCCTCATGGCTGTGCACAATGTGCCTCGACCACTAGGATGTCTTCTAGAAGCCGCCTTTGAAGTTTGGAGAATGATATGCAATATCAAGGTCCAGAAAGTAAAAAAATTATATTTTAATTTCCTTGTAAGTTCTGCAATCGGCGAAACATGCATCATGGATATTTTAATATGTTGATGTAATATGTATCCAGAATATATTTATATTGGAAACTGATACTAATAAATTCCCTTCAAATACATTCCAGATATACTTTTTAGTATCAGAAGTCATCAATAAGGTGAACCAAAAACTAGACAATGAGTCAATTACACAATGAAAAACGACGACTCTCCCCCATCATGTAACTGACTCATCAGGGTCTACAAACCAGCACCACATACTGCACTCCCCTCCAACACCACAGTCTCAAGTAGTTAACAACAGGAATTTGTTTCCGACTGTGAATTTACATATTACTAAATCATGCTTTTAATTTAAACTTGTGAATGCTGAAAGTTACAAAGAACTTGGATTATGAAACATATACTTATTTCCACAGTTAACTAAATCTTTTGTCTTTCTAGTTATTTTTGTGGGAGATGTTGGGAGAGAAAAAAGGAATTTCTTTGTTAATGAAAACACAAGGAACACAAGTCTATTTTCTTATTATCATTTATCATGACCACATATATTCCAATAATATCACATATGTCCAGGTTTCTCTCATAAAATATAAAAAAAAATGTTCACAAAATATTGTCAAATCTACACTATAATATATCCTACTTAACATATTTTGTCATGTCACTCTCATCTGCATTAGCAACCCAGGCTTCAAGAACTGCAAGATAATTTCCTATCCTGAAGACCAAAAGTGATGACAGATGAAATCCAATTTTCTTTCAGATTCATGAGCAAACAGAGCTACAATTGGCTCAAGAAATGAACATAAGTGATGTTGTGCATCATAAATTCAAGTGGACTATTTTAAAAAGCCAAGAGAGAATAATCACAAGAGGATGCTGATGACCAAAAACCATTTAATCAAACAGGGTTTAAAGCTTTATATGCAAGTTAAACAAAGTACCCTCATGCGTTTCTCCAACTGCAGACGCCACGTAAGTTCCTCAACTTGTTTTTCCAACTTATTCTTAGCAGCTTGAAGGGCACCAGTTTCTCTTGCCGCCTGGGAAGGAAAAAAAAAACATATAAGGCAGCATTTAAAATATATGTACATCTACCAAAAAGACATCAGAAACTTCTTAGAAAGTCAACAGGCAAAGTTTCTCGTCTAACCAAACAAAAAGGGACAGCTCAGTGAACAAGTCTGATGAGGATTAATATATGCAACCTTACCTCCGCAAGTAAACAGGCTATTTTTGACTAGAAACCAGTCATCAAAGTTGCAAGGAAGCAAACTTACCATGACACTAGTGGATTCGTTACTTGACCAAACTATATAGTTTTTGTCATTGATGCATCCGGTGAAAGTACCATTTTAGAAGTTTGGACATAACTTTATGACTAAAAATTCATCAACAACATTTGCACAAAATAACTTAGATTTTAAATCATAATAACCTAGAGCCTCTGTACTTTAGATATTCATGCAACATATATTGGTGATAGATAGATTTGCATATAGCAATATTCGACATTTACACATCTAACCAAGAATTTAAACCCACGTAAAAAGTTATGGTAGCTGCCCTACAAAAGACAGCTTACAGAACAAATTTAAAAAAGATTACCTGTTTAAGCTTTCGCAGTTCTCTTCTTGCAACCCTTGCTCTCCAAGCACATTGTGTTGCAATTACAGCCTTTTTTATTCTTGAATAATTTAAGCATGCCAAGTATCGGCGGCAATGACTCTAGAAAAGAACAGCATACAGAATTAGGTCTTAGATTCTTCTGTTTACCAGCACATAAATAATAAAAATACGATATGTTAGGGCGAAAAGAACAGATATTACATGAAAAGGTCAAGAGTTCCTTGTCAACCAGCATGGTTAACAGCAGTAGTAGTAGGGAGAATTCTGGATTTCTATTAAACACCCAAGTTCTTGACATCCCAATAATTTACCTGAATAATAATTGCAGCTCTTGTCTGCCGCCTGAAATGAAGTTCCTTACGGGCAGCCATCCCCCTTACACTAGTTTGGATGGTAACAGCCGAAGAGAACAACTCTCTATAAGCAGTCCTTGAAAGATGCATCCGGAAATAGGTCTGGATACGAAGTGCAGCAGCTAGTCTACGCATGCCCTCATATACCTGTCTTGCAAGTTGTCCTTCGAAAGGTATAAAAGAACAGAATGTCTTACTTTAGGTTAACAGAGAAAAAAATTCATATATCAGAAAATGCTTATACAATCACCACACCAAATAAAGGTTAGTAAGTTTTGTGCATCATAAACCTTGATTGGTGATGACATAACATTAAATTTAATAAATACCTCTGCATATGGTTTGAATCTGTATAGCTGATTTTCGCAGCAAAATGAAAGTTCTACGAGCCAGGAATGACCGAACTTTCCGTTGGATTGTGCTAGCAGATCTTCCCAAGACTTCATTCCTACGGGCATCAAGTTCAGCCATCTGACCAGCTCGAAGAAACACCTTCGTTTTTCCTATCTGGACATATAAACTTAAGAAGTGAGACAATTTGTCTGTTATCCAACAAGAATACTTGAAGAATCTAGTATGAAATAGTGATTAAAGGATGATCTCCTACAACTAAGTTCCATCGCACAAGAATTTTTTTTCGAACTTTAACAACCCATCATTAGGACCAAATCTTTCCAACATCTCATATTACTGAATTAGTTTTTAAATAATAACTCTATATTACAATGAATGCAATACACATGAATGTGCACATGGAGTCGCAAATCAAATGCTATGGTCAACTGAAGTTACTGACTAAAGAGCTAATTTAGCTAATTTTAAGGACCAGAAAACAGCTAATAAATATGTCTATGCATTCACATTAACTATTTACTGATAAATGTCCAGCATTTTTTGCTAAAAAATCTCCGAAGATTTCTCTGTAGTGGAAACTTACTAAGACAGGACAGAATAAAACAAGCAATAAGGGAGGTCATAGATGAGGAGAAAACTCAGAAAAGGATTTTACTACACAGCATTTTCAATGCGTGAAAATCTTTTAAGTAACGACTTGAATTGGACCATAACACTAACAAAAATCCATATTAATAGCACCATGAGGAAGTGCACCTACTCATGAAAGATGCTACATTCTTAAATTCCAAAAAATATTATATGATCATGATTGGCTGGATAATCCAGCAGAGATCAGAAATAAAGTAACACATTGTGTATTCTGCAGGCAATAGCCATCATAGCGGAAAAATCCAAAATATGAGGAAATATAAATAGAAACAAAGTGAAACAGATCTTTTTGCTTTTCCTTGCATTATCTCCAAAAAAGAAAAGTCAATGCCTTTGGAACTTAAAAAATCCTTAAAAGGACCCTAGCAATAGGAGTACTTACTAACCTCCTGTGAGAAAACAACTGAAGGAAATGATTCCACAATTATAAAATGTACCTTAAAGCAGTGATTACAATAGGTGCTCGGGCACTCGCCTAAGCGCTCGAGCGAGCGCTTGGGTTAAACCAGGAGACCGAACCAGATTTTTAGGTCTGGTTGGTCTCTGGTGCTTTAGTTGGTTCAATCGAACCAACTAAATCACCAATATCAGGCTCCCTCTCGCGATTTCCCCCGACTTCCCCACCCCTAACAGTAGCGATTTTGCCGCCGAGATTTCTTCTCCGCTATTGCTGCTCTCTGTTGTCGCTGCCACTGTCACTGCTCGCCGCTACTATCACTGCTCACAGCTGCCACAATCATTGCTCGTAGTTGCTGTCACCGCTCCCGTTGCCGCTCGCAACTCCCGCTGTCGCTCACCGCTCCCACTCCAGCTACCGCGTGCTACCGCTGTCGTTGCCTCAGCAGCCTCAATCTTCTCACACTCTTCTCACTATACTGTTAAAAGTATATTAACAGTATACTGCTAACTGTATACTAATAATAGCATTTTTATTTATTAGATTAATAATATATTATTTTGATTTTAATATTATTAATTTTTATTTATTTAAAATTATTGTTAGGTTTCAGAATAAACGAAAAGTGTACAGAGCAACTTAATAGATTTGATGTAAAATTTTATTGTTTTGATTTTTAAGACTTTTTATTAATGTGACATTGTGATTTTGTACCCGATCTTCTTAATTTAATAGCATATTTTTTATTTAAATAAATATATTTATTAATTATATTATATATTTTTATATTTTAACGTCTCGCTTCGCTCGGGCAAGCGCCTAGCGCCTCGGGCGTTTTTGGACCTTAGCGCCTTTAGCGCCTAGCGCTTTTTAAATCACTGCCTTAAAGGAAAAAAAAAGTTTAAATGCAATTCCTTGTCTCGCAAAATAGTAAGAACAAAAACAGACAAAATCAAGATGTTCACAAAGTACAAAAAATTATTTAGAAGAGATTGGAGGTAAGGATTTTGATTCCCCAGAGTAGCCACATTGTTGAATTATAGCAAGATAGAACTGTGTAAATTAAACACGAAGTGGATCAAATTTCATGTTACATGTTAATGGGGGCTCAATCTGAATGTTAAATTCAGCTATAGCAATAAAAGTAATTGGGACTTCTCATTTAGTCATTGATTTAATATCATAGTCATTCTAGACCTTTTTTCCCTCAAGTTGATGAAAAATTTTAAGACTATGCTCAAGCAGCTAGGCAAGCCCATGAAATTAGAATGCTTATACCAGGCATGCCCTCAGAACACACCATGCTCATGGCATAAGATCAATTCCCTTCGATGATTTGATACTAGTATTACCTTGATAGATATGATTGTAAAAGCAAAAGGAGCCCATGAGCGTGGTGATTGTGAACAAACACTCAATGCTTTGAACATAATTTAGCTCTAGAACACTCAATGCTTGTTTGTCACCATGAAAAAAGAATGTACCATTGTGAACAAAGACTCAATGCTTTGAACATAATTAAGTTCTAGAACACTCCATCTACAACGAGTCCCAACCTACGATCTTTTCTTTAAGATATTAGCTTGTTTGTTAGCAATAATGGTACATTCTTTTTTCATGGTATTTAGCTTTATAATCTTCAAACTATAACTAGAAGGATATGGTTTACAAAATTTATGGAAGATGCTCAATAAAAGTTGAAGCAAAAAAATATGAGGGGTGTTTTTCCCTAAACATCTGCTCATTGGAAGTTAACTTCCTTTTCCGTTGGGTTACCTGGTAACCTTTGAGATACGCCTTCTCTAGCAACCTCTTAGCAGCAGTGACCTCATCACAACTGACATGAGAAGCATCAAATGAGACAGACCCAGCAAATGTTAAAAGCTTCCCAAGATATTGGGCTCAAATGCACTTTACCTTCCATCCAAAACTTCGGGTGCAAGAATGCCAAAGCGATCTACAAACTCATAGAATGTGCGCCTTGTTGGATATCCAGCACAGCTTATTCTAATTGCCTCCATCACTCCCTAGACCAAGTAAAAAAGTATTGCACATTTACCATCTGAGCATCATTACTGAGATAACAAATGTAAATAGAAAATCTTACCCCACAGCGAAGCTGCTGAAGAACATTATGATTCTCAAAAATTGCTGGTTTTAGAAGATTGTTGGGTTTAACACAGCGGATGTAGTGGGGCTCAGTGGCACTTAGAGTTTCTAGCAGAGATTGCAGTTGTTGCTGCATAGATGTTGGATATTGCATATTATGACATGAAAAGATTGCAACTAACTGTATTAAGAAAAGATACACCTATACCTTGAACCTTGAGCCTATCGACGAGAACTTTGATGACTTTGATGCATCTTCTGAAAGCAGCGGAAATAAACTAGAAACAAAAGAACATTTAGAGGCACTCAAAAGCGCCTGATGCTCAGCAACAACATAATCCTTATTCTTGTCTAAGAACAATTCTGTCTGATAGGTAACCTGTATGAGGATGACCAGTTTCAACTTTAGTTTCTTTTGCATGTCTATTGATATAGAATGCATCATCAGTGGAGGTACTCACATCACCAGCATAATGAGAAACGGTGAAGTCAGAACGTGATAGTTTTGGCTTGCTGAAGCGCTTATGATTTTTAAATGCCTGGTACAGCTTCTGAGCAAAAGTTTCATGTGTTGATCTTGGCAGCATGCTGCATAAAAAGAGCAAAGAGAACTAAGATGTCCATCAAACAAATTCACAAAGGACATATAATTCGAGTCGTACGCCAGCACACATACCAAGCCTCATCCAGAAGAGCAATGATCCCACCAGGTTTCTGGCAGCCAACAAACAAAAAAATTATCCAAATGTAATGTTGCATGGATTATATGCATGGATAAATCATTCAGCTTAAGGATAAATCTGGACAATTTGTTAGGCCTCGGGTTGCATGGGTTGGTCAATTTGTTCAATAAAAATCTAAACATCTCGAAAAACTAAGAATTTCCATAAACATTTTTGTGTCCATGTAATTTTTGTGAAACTTCAAAAAATTAAAAAGAAGTCTGAATAACTAAAATCATCTCATAAAAGACTATCTAGATTCCAGTTAGATTATATCAACTACCATCATTTTAGAGGAGTTCCATTATACTGTAAAATGTAAATTTAATACCTCAAAAGTATTACCAATATATCAGCAGAAAAAATCATAATGGAACTTGTGAGAGAAGCATTAAGTATGAAAGTTGTAATGGTTCTCTCTTGAGCCCCAAAATTAAACATCAGTGTCACAGAGAATAGTTCACCGAAGAAGTCCAAACCTTAATGGAACACCAAAGGCCTCACCTCAGAGGACCCGAAGAGTCAATGTAGATGCATCGACTGAACCAATGTAAACTTGATGCCTTATTTCATCCTTGCATTCACTCAATTCCTAACTATTAGTTTCTGCTAGTAGTTATTTTTTTGTTTTGGTATTATTCATTCATTTCGTAGACTTATTGTCTTCAATCAATCAAATTGTTTCTCATGGGAAAGTTCTGTTTTAAAGTTTACAGGATCCAACCTAATTTACCCCCTAACCCTCCTTATTTTGCTTATAAATAACAATTGATGAAGAATTCAGAATGTAACCTGCACAGAATATATAAATAAATGGACCCTAACAGAAGATATTATTTTAATACCACCAGAAGTGTGTCCATGAACATGCTGAGGAGAATCATATGTAAAATAAAACAAGACATCCTGTTGTAGATAGTATTTATATGAAAATACAATTATGACAAACCTTTTCAATAAGATCAAGAATGTCCTGATTATCAACAAACTCGATATAACTCCAACTAATTTCTTCTTTAGTATATTCTTCTTGTTCCATCTTAAACACATGCTGTAGAAAAATAAATGGAATGAGTTAGAAAAGCAACTTAACAACTTATGTCTGGAATGCCAGCGTACTCAAGAACAATGTATCATTTTATTCAAACCTGGTTAAAATGTTGCTGCAATTTTTCATTCGTCAGGTTGATGCAGAACTGCTCAAAGCTGTGAAATATGAACATATTAAAGCCCACCATCAATGTCTATGTTGACTAACTGAACATAAGCTGATTAAAATTTCAGATAATTCCTTATCAAAAGACAAGGTTCTTGTGTCTGACATCAAAAAGAAACTGTAATCTCCTATAAAGTTCTTTCTTTGAAGAAAGGAACCAACCATCAAAAAGAGAACCAGTTCGTGGGCCCTTATCCTAGGAAACAACTCTAAGGAAAAAGTTCACATAAACATAGCTCTATCTAAAATCCAAACCAGAAAGATTTAAGAAACCAGACAATTAAAAAGTGACCTATTTTTACAAGGCTCCTGCCAATGCAAGGTCTCGAGAGGATCAATGCAATAAACTCCTGTTGATAACTGGAAATTTTATGCTAACATATGAGAGAGAACCAGGCAGCACGTGGCCTAGACTACTTAGTACCAGCAGATGTTGTTAGATGTTAATGGCATACACAAAAGATTAGCAGTTAAGCACCTGTTGGTTTTAAAACTCTCAAAGCCATATATGTCTAGCACCCCGATCAAGCACTTTGAGGTAGGATCTTGTCCAATTGAGGAGTTGATCTTATTTACAAGCCTGCATATAACAAATTCAAATAAGATCAGTTCTCTGCATGTTTAAGCATTCTCATATGTTATATTTGAGTAAAATATACTTGGTTAGAGAAAAAAAAAGAACAGTAACCATGAAAAGTTCATTAAAAAGTTATATCAGGCTATCAACACTTACCAATCAAACAACCTTGAATATACAATTTTTGCAAGGGAATCTCTACTTAAAGCTGCAGCCTCTGGATCCAGGGTCTTTATTATGTTCTCATCACGAGTAACAATAACACGCTTACACAAAGAATCTTCAAGGGCCTTTGCATCACACCTGAAGACACAAAGAATGTGCTCTCAGAAAATCTGGATCCAACATGTTCCAGCTCATGGAAAATAATTTTTCATGATCTTACATGAAAAGTTCAGCCGCAGTTCTCAAATGAAACCAAGATTTTTCATTTTTTGGTTGAGAAGAATCTATTTCCTTTCCATCTGTAAACTCAATATTTCCTAAATGGAGAATAGCAGCCACAACTCTGAAAATGCCATCCTGAATGAACAAAACAACATGTAAGCACAAAACCTAGAAAGGCTAGCTAAAAGAGTAAAACAATGCATCAGACAAGCTCTTCTTCACAATCTTTCATATGAGCAAGAAAAAAACCTGTTCATCAGTACTAATGCCGATGATGTCCATAGCCTTTTTAGTTTCCAGATACTCCCTAGAATCATCTACACCATCGAGCTCATAGCAGTTGGATTGGTTAAGATAATGGAAGGTCCTGGGATTTTCCAGCTTATATCTCTGAATATCCTGAACAACAGGGATTTAAACATCTTAGTGATGCAAAGAAAACTGCTTATACTACCATAATAAGAAATAAATAGATGTATTTGTTAATTGTTATAGCTATCAAGACATGATGTTCATGTGCACTGCACTTGTTCATTTTTACCTATGGAACTTGATATAAACATCTAACAACAAAGGATCAATGAGTAATCCTTTATCTCTCTTGTGTAAATTTAAAGTCATCACCAATGCATAATAAGAACTTTCCTAAACAAATAGATATGGTACTGTATTATTTAATAATATTCAAATATGAAAATAACAACAACAACTAGCAATAAAGACAAAACTATTTGGGATCAACTAACTAAATGGATCTTTTATCCATTGAGGTTGGAATGGTACTAGTTTCAATGACCTATCGGATCGGTATAGTACCAGTATACCAGGCATTTATACCATCTGGTATTATTTAATAAAATAAGAAAATAATAAAAATAATGTCACTTGTACCAGTTGCAAGCTATTTGCTTTGGTACCAATACTTTGTCAAACAGTCAAATATCAGTTTGTACCGAACAGCACAGATGAGATTTGAAACCTTGCTCAGACTATCAATGGATCACAGATGTAAGGCGTGACCAGGCATTTGTCTGATGTCCTTGGAAACCAATGGGGTCATACGGGCATCTGTGGGGCATATAAGCATTGTGCTCAAAACCCAAACACTCATATAAACAACCACAACATCCAACTCTTTTTAATGATTACAAAATATAATATATTTAAAGCAGATTGGAGCTCTTAGCTCATGAAACATAATCCTAGAGACAAATTCTACAACTCCACTAAGCAAATGAGTCTCATTTCCATTTCATTTATCAATGAGTCCATAGACACTGATAGCAATTGATGAGAATAATTTTTGTGCTTTCCTCACTACTTATTCAATGTTATATCAAAATATGGCACAAGATCAAGTAATCTAGATTCCATTATTTGATCTCATAAAATGCAATTTATATGGGACCATAATAATGAATTTCTTATTTGAATTAATTCAATTATTTAGTAGGTTTTTTCAAATGTCATAAATTGTCAAATGACATCTTTCATAATCTTACATTAGTTAATAGTAACCAATACTGACCAAGGAGAAAGAAAACAAAAGCCAACTTAAAGGAAAAAAGATATCAATCTTTTAAGTTTTATTGAAGATTTTGGAGAAAAAGGAAGTACATAAGTCGAAATTAAACTGAAGTTCTCGTTTTAAAAATGAAGTTTGATCTTGATTGAAGAATATACAAAGAAGGTAGTTTACCAATATATATTGTATCAATAAAGAAAATTGTTTGACAAAACAAATTTAGAAACACATCTCCAAGTCTCGCCAGTTCCTTTGCCTGGGGAAATAAGTCACCCTTTATAAGGTGTGGCTTACACATTTAAGAGTATGTGCCTTTCCAACTTCCCTATGGTTAGGTAATTGATTCATCATTTTCTTTTCCAAAGAAAAGAAGGATGAACTGATTGATATGTTTTGACTTATGGGATGTAATTTTCTTTATTGTATTCTTCTTTTCCTTTTACAAAAAGGGACTCAAGGTATTGTAACTAGAACATGAATAAATCAACAAATTAATCTTTTTTCTAGATTATATATGTGCAAGTGGAATTAACAATCATGTTATTTCATGGACCATGTGCAAGATATGCAGAGGTATGATCTAGGAGTTACTCATTAAGCTAGAGTGAGTTTGGCAGTTATGTTTTTCTTTCCCCCTATTATCTTTCACTATCATTTTCTTTTCCTCCCTCTTTTTGTCCCCTTCTTCTAGCCTCAAATAAATAATATTTTTTTCCTGCTTGTCACAAACTTGTACTCCATCATATCTGGTATCGGAGCTCATTCTATATCATATTTAGTATCGAAGCTCATCCTACATCAGTAACCCACAATGACTTCGAAATTAAGAAACACCAGTATTGTAGTTGGTCATCTTGAACTAATATATGAAGCCAATCAAAGTATCAAACAATTATCAGAAAGTTATCAGGCACATCTATGACATGATGATCATATTAAAAGTTCTATCTGAAAATTTAGCACTTCCAAGTAAAAGGTCAATAACTATCAAATGTTTCATCAATCATTTGACTACCCATCACTCTGATGCTTTAAACTGCCTCATTCATTTTGATATAATGACGAGCAAATCTGTAAGTAACAGGTATGTACAAGTCTATAGTCTCTTGAGTCTTGACTCTTGAGTACCACCAACAAATGCTTTCAATGATATAAACACTTGTTGTTGAGTCGTTGACTACATCCAAGTAAGATGGCTGAGTCATTGTTATAAACACAGCTTAACCTATTCTTTAGGCCATGTAGCATACAAAATTTTCCTTTAATAAGGTTTCTAAGAAAATAAAAGCTGAGGTAAAAGGTACTTGAAGTAATATAAAAACATAGAATATCTGATCAAACATCAATTAGTATTGAATATCCATTACTTCTGCAGGTGCTGCACAGAGCATGTAAAAGCAGTGGTAGTTCCTTTCGGGATCAGATATTTGACAGACACGGGATCTTTCAAGCAGGTAAGTTCTGATGGCAGCTCCAGAAATCCTTCCACTCTGATCAAATTGAATCTCAACGAACTTGCCAAAACGACTGTAGATGAACATACAAATTAAAATATATGGAAAACATTTGGGCATATAGTAAGTATAAAAATTTATGGCAAATAAGAATATTATGATAACTATCAACAACTTGCGCACCTTGAGTTGTTGTTTCTTACTGTCTTTGCATTTCCAAAGGCTTCAAGAACAGGATTGGACTGTGTACGAGAAGTCAACATAACAAAATTAGATGAGGAAGAAATGAGAACAAGTACTTAAATAAAAACATGAAAGTGTCAGCAACGTGTACAAGGCCCAGCTTCCAATTAGTAATGTGAGGATATTTCACCTGCAGCACTTGTTGCTCCACCGTCCGCCCTTCAGATGCAGCTCTACCTCCCATGTATGCAAGGTAACGCATAATCATTTTGGTGCTTTCAGTTTTACCTGCCCCACTTTCCCCGCTTACTAGAATCGATTGGTTTACTCCCTCATTTCTCATCAATCTACGTTGGACAAGACGCTCATGTTATGTAAGAAGTGGACTTCAAAATGTGAGTAATCATAGCTGGAAGCAGAAAGTACCGATATGCAGCATCAGCAACAGCAAAAGGATGGGGACTTAGTTCACCAAAAGCTGCCCCTTTATATTGTTCCATCATGTGGTTGTCATACAGATGAGGCAACCTTCGGAAGGGGTTGACAGCAATCAATATATTTCCAGTATACGTCTGTTTATAAAATTTGATCAATTAGCTGCTAAAGCAAGAAAAAATCAATGAAGGAAATACAAGGACATCATGATAAACATGCATAAAGCTTTACTTCAAATATTATATTATTGAATAATGCTTGCAGAGAAGTTGACCGTCTCAGCATCTGTTATATGGACTTACATAAATTTCATTCGTGTCATATCTAGATCTCAAGTTTTGCAAAACGCCTGGTTCATGCAAATAAGCAAGCTTTGTCATATCATCTACTCCACAAGGTGAAGCTTCAGGATCTTTAGGATGGACATTAGAAAGTTTGGCAATCACCTGCATAGCAAATGATGGGATGGAAATTAACAGTATCCATGACAATGCAATAACTATCAGCCAAGACTATTTGAAATCAGTCTCTAAATGTAAAAAAAATCTTTCATGCGTTAGCTCAAGGAATTCTTACTGCACACCAAAACTACAGCAACTGAGAAAGCATCTTCAAAACAAAAACATTATAATATCAAACTACTAACAGAAAAAACTAGCACGGAAGACTCCTAACTTCCGTGACGAAAACAATGCATAATGCACATTAACAGTGAACGAAAATACACACCATCTTTCCAGAAGTACAGCTGATCTTAATTTCATCGCCTTTGATCTCCAAGACTTCCCCATCTATCCAAGCCACTTCAGCATCCTCGACCCAGACCTGAGAACCTACTGCTATGTTGAACTTAGTTGCCTGTCCATTGAAATTTGTAAACATTATCAGTGGCGCAAATGATATTTACTTCGACGCAAACAAAGTGAAGCCGACAAAGCTAGCACGACTCAACCGGAAACAATCCAGCAGAGTTGCAGCTTTGCAGATTCCCCGACATGAAAGGCATTAATTTAAACCAACGCAATACATCGAACAGAATATAAAGCAGAAGAAAAATACAACAAAAGAGTACATCGCCGTATTTTGCGAAGATAACATTTTTACGCTTCTTTCACATCCTTAACAACTAACTGTTGCGACCTTCAAGAAAAGTCGCATTAAGCCATTGCTTGCCCAAAAAACACGAAAGTAAAAGCCCAAAAACACAAAAGCTCATGAACGTCTGAGAACCAACTTTCTCAAGAACATCAAACCAAGTCGGGCGAAAGCTAAGCGAAAAAGGACTTCGAAACGAGAGATCCCATACCATTATCAGATCCCGCCGACGCCAGAAACCCAAACGATGCTCCACGATCCCTCCTCAAAATCTCCGCAAAACCCTTGTACGCACAGAATTAGAAAGAAATCCCAATTTTAGGACCAAGATCCAAACTTCCCACTGCATCCACCACCTCCTCGATCTAAAAATAACCAATTTTCCTCCTCCTCATCCGTCCACACCTGAGTCCACAACTAAACAGCGCGCACGGCCGAGATCCGATCCCTGCGACGAACCACCAACAGTTAAATATCTCGCCGTCCCACCTCTATCCTCCACTTCCTTCTCTTGCCACAAAATCCTCGTACCGATGCTCGGGGACCGCTCCGCAAGGGGGAGACAGAGAGTGAGAGAGAGAGAAAGAACGAGAGGCGGCAACGAGGAGAGTTAGCCTTGCTTCCGCCGGCCCAGATCGCCGCCCAAGACCGTCCGCCTGCCTCTCGCCGCTGCTGCGTCCTCCGCCCCCTCCTTTTCCTCTTTCTTCTCGCACGCCCCCCTCTTTCTTGGCTGATTTGGTTCACGTAAACGCGTTCCGATCAGAATACAACCGCCCCTGGGAGTCAGCTGTATTTACCACAACGCCACCGGGCTTCCCCCGATTGCGTTACCTTGTCGGTATTTTAAACCCAGATATCAATCGCCCACCAAAGTCGCCTTAATTCACACGAATGCCATTCCCGCCGCCATATATTAATTATCCCCGTATTTATGCATTATTAACTCGAATCACAAAACCCAAAATTTTGTGTTGTGTATGAGTTTGATGATCGAAATCTAAGTAGATTTACATCAACATCACATCTCAAAGAGTATTTATATCATGTCGCTTCATGAATCGATCCAATTATAATATTTTTGACATTTAAAATGTAATATAAATTAACTCATCATCTTTGGTAGTATTTCAAATGTTTTTTTGTTATTTGAAATATATATATATATATATATGTTATATACCTAAAAGCACTATAAGCTTATACAAAAATACAATAAAAATAAAAATGAATTTTATTGGCACAATTAGTAGCCAATTCGCTATATTATTTTCCAAAAAAATGTCGAGTAGATTGAAAATTATAATTACATTCAAAATTATCCAAAGTGGAGTGTATATATCGAGCAATCCGTGCATCCTAAGAAACATGCAAATAATATGGAAATTTCCTACCAAAAAAGCTACGTGCGATCTCGAATAAGATTTCGTGATCCTAACCATTATCTACCGGTCTTTCCCAACTAATAGCAATGTGATTCGTCGTGATCAAAACAGCATGCGAGTAGTTGCTTCCGTCCATGAATCGATCGGCATTCGTTTTGATCCTAACAACGCTTGTTAATGTGAGGTGGATAATGATGATGAGAATTATGTGTGTTCCGATCATCCCAAAACATTGGTGGGTGAAAACAAAGCTTAGTTTAGAATGATCGAAATTATTCTCGGATGTTGCTTTTATTGGGCTATTTATATATTATTGTAGATCTTATTAGTATCGTGATCATTATACTTAAAAATATTTATATTATAATTTTTATAATTCTAAAAATAAAATAAATAATCTTATTTATCTTAATGTTGATATCATGAATTGGATCGACATGAAAGTGATTGGCATAAAGATAATTTTAATATTTTTTTCGCTTTTAATGACTTTATCGATCAGAAAATATAATTTCAACTATCTTACATGTTGAAAACGGAAGGAACGTTGAAATTATCATTTTGCTCATCACCTTTAGCACGTGATGTTACGTGTTGTATTTCGTCAATGCAGTTGACGATATTACTTATTTCACTTTCAAAATTATAAATATCATAATGTAAATTTTTTAAGTATAGTTATTATGATACTAATATGATTCAAGTATAAATAGTAATATGTAATTAGCGAGTGGGTTTAGTTAGATTCAACTCGAAGTGATAAAAAAACATATTAATACAATTTGATTTTTTCTTAGGGAAAAAGAAAACTTTAATTGGAACTAAAACACAATTTAATAGTGAAAAATTATTTAAAGGAGTTTAACGTATTTGGATATTCACAAAAAAAAAAAAAAACTTAAACCCCAACATAATAAAATATAATTAGGTTTGAAGAGTTAATATAATTGACAGTGTTTGAAATAGAAGTCATACCAACACAGAGAGGTCACCTCTTATTGCCTTCCAACTCACCCCATAGCCTAAAAAGGGAGTTTGAAGTCTTCACATCACCATGTGATGTGCGATCAAGTCAACTTCTCGTAGTTCAAGCATTCGATAAGAGGAATATTTGTCCAATCAAAATCTCATATTAAGCTAATAAAGAACGATCTATTTTTCTCATAATGTAATGTGATCCAATCCATTTTTCGATGCCATGCCAATTATCATGTTGTCTTTAAAGTTCATGAGGATATTGGATATATCATATCATATGAAAAGTTGCAAAATGCTAGTCCTCATAGTTCTTGTTATTATAATATCACTTTTTCGATCAAATGTCACTCCTCTATCATGCATAGTTATTGTTATTATTCATGTCATTGCTAGAAATAGCCCTTGATATTAAACATTGTCTCATATCAAATATCATATATTATTCTCATTCTCGACATAATTATTCGACGAGGGAATCATTCGTATCAAATAAAACACATGATATTCTTGATAATAATTAAAAATGAGCAATAGTCGTTTCTCCGATAACTTATTATAATAACAGTCGCATATTGATAAAGCGTATATATTTTTGATCTACTTGTTATGTTAAAAATATGAGATGATCTTCGCTAACTCGCATTGAAAAAAAAGAATTATCGAATAAACCTTTGACACCTCTTATGTCTTTCAACAAGTCTCTCACCCAAGTGACCATCGACTCCAATAAATCAATGAACATGAATCTAATCTTCCACTTGATTTAGTGTGAACAAATGACTTGCTTTTAATGATATAGAAAATATTATTTTAAAAGTAATTAAAGTTGTTCTTAAAATATTTTAAAAATTATATATTTTATTTAACTTGCGTTTATTGAGTAAATGCTTGGAGACATATATACTCTAAATTTTTAGAGAAAACATATCTAATATTAAAATTTATGACATTATATTGTCAAACTTTGAAAAATTATATATATTGAAATTCATTGCGTTCTCATTGATCGCGAATTGGATCGTTTAGTTCTCATTGAGATCCCAACGTTATCAGTTAAATTTGATCCCAACATTAGCAAAGAAAAAAATTGATCCCAAAATTTAGCGATAAATTATTTATGTTTCATCAGTTAAATTAACTCACACTTTTCGATCCAAGATTATGTTTAATTATCTATTGAAGGAGAATATACTATTAATCAATCATCATCCGACAAGTAATCATCACGTGAAGTTTAAATCACTATACACTCATTTTTCTATATGGACAAAAATCTAAAACAATTATCCCCTTTAGTGCTCGAGGTCGAGAGGATCGTTAAAAGTAATTAAATATTATTTTTTTATAAAATATTCTATCAAATATAAAAGCTCATATTCAATATATCGAGGATCAATTTGTTTTTACTATTTACGTTCACATGTTAAGGATAACGAGCGTCGAAGAAATCAAATCGAAAAACTATCTTTATATAAGTGATATCTTCAAAACTTGATATTTTTATCTCAGAAAACATCTTACATAATTATATATATATATATATATATATGCAAATTTAGATCATATTGACATTTTTTTCCCTCAACAAATCTCGAGCGTCAAACACGGAGGAATTTTTCCCGCCAAAGGCGGTGAGACGAGAGAGAGGATGTTAGCTGTCACCTCCTCCATCAGGGCCTTACACTTTCGTTGCCTTCGTCGCGGTCAAGAAATGGTCACACGACCGATCTCACGGCATCTTTAACTCGCGAAGCGGTGGGAACGAGACGAACAACGCATGAGGACACGACGGGGGTTACCGGTGAGACTGCGATTACTTTGATGACACCAATGACGTGGCACTTGTCATCACCATCCCTTTACTTCCACGAAGACATGCGATTTCTTGTCGCTGTTTTGGGATCGATCCTAATTAGGCACATATTAATCACGCATAGCTCCTTTCCATTTTATCCAATATCTAATTATCGTTAATAAACCTTTCACTATCGAGGATTAAAGTAACATCTGTGATTAGATAACGTGTTGTTGCAGACTTGATGTAGACATGGATGGGAAGTAGCTCTTTTGGCAAGTGGCAAACGTGTGGAATTGGAAGGCGAGGACGACACGGCAAGGAGGCTCTTCTTCGTCCCCAAGGAATAATGAGCCAACTCATCGAGTTCACCGCGAGGAACCATAACATGCGACCGTGCTTTGAGATGCGTGTGATGAATGATCTCGACGAGGATGTCCTCCGGTCTTGGACCGTTTGACCGAGACAGGGAACATGGGTTCCCACACGCAAACCGGTGGGACCCAGAGACTGAGCCAATCTCCCGCCTGTTCCGAAGTTTATAAGTAGGAAATGAGAGAATTTGTGGCAATTATAATTGGATGATTTACCAAGAAAAAGTACCACTAATTGTGTTCTATTGGATGATGTATTTATTTATAATTTTTTTTTCATATATAGAGATAAATATGTCATTGATCTTTAGGTATTTTATCTAAAAATGCTCTTACTTATCGGGTTTAATCCGATAATACATCATAATTAGTTTTTATCTAGTATTTTTATAACCTATTCGTTATCCCTTTTTTCTCGATCGTCTCTTTTATCAATCATTTTTTATTTTCTTTTTTTTTCCTCTGGAGACAATGAAGAATGATGAGCGGAGGAGGAAGATAAGATTATGAAATAATATGGATGAATAGAGAGGAGGAAAGAACAAAAAAAAAAAAAAGAGAACGAAAGAAATGAGGTAACAGGAAACGAGCGACGATGCCCGACGAGCCGAAGGTGAAGGTGATTGAGTTGTGGTGATGACCGAGGTTGAGAGTAATGATAGAGGGATAATTTTTATTAAAGTGATAAAAATATATTTTAAATAAGTGAAAATCAAATAGAGGGACACCATTCAACATATTTTTTAGGTAAAATATTATTGTTATTTCCTATTTATTATTTGATTTTGTGTCAAATTGGTGAAATAAATTAGATGAAATCAATTTTGATTGGTTTGATTTCCTTGTTAATTCTTTATCCAGTCAACTTAACCTCTCAAAAGATTAAGTTAACGTATGTATATATAGTTTTAAAGATTTAAATTTTCTGAAAAAAAAACCCTCCTCTCCAGAGAGGGTTAGATTTTATACATACAAGGATGAATCGGTTGTATGTGATCGATTAACTATGATCGGGAGCGATCGGCTTAAACTTTTGAGTGAGTATCAATCGATTTGCACGGATCGATATGGCATAACGTAGTCTTGAGCTTTCCGGTACAATTGTACCATGATGATGTTGTTTTGTACGAAGGCGGTGAGCGATTGTCCACTGGAGTCTACGGTGCCACGTGTGGGCTGCATGTCATATTAGGATCCATCGAAATGTGTCCTATTACGTATAAATCGAATTGGTGAGTATTTTTTATTTTCCGATAAATTGTCCATTATAATTTATTTGGAAGCATTTTAAGAGCAAACGCGCAAAAGCCCCCTTTGTTCTTCATCATCATGCACAATAGGTCTCTGAGAGAGCGGAACGGACCACGTGTCCGGCAGTCTAATCCCGCCGGTGCTGTCTCGGGTGAGACAGGAAATGTGACACTCTGTAAGTCGTAAACACTTGTACGGCGCCACGCAAGTAGTTACACAATGGAGTTTTTTTTCGAGGGGGGGAGGTAACCGTGTTTCCTGCACAGCGATAGACAGCCGAGCTTCACAGACCCCGCGGAGACCCCCTCCCTCCGTCGTCTCTGAAATGAACAAAGAACTTGCGTCTCTGTCGAGAGAGAGAGAGGGAGAGAGGGAGAGAGAGGGGCTATGGAAATGGATTCCCACCGAAGACTTGATTCTCTCACCGCTCACATCGCCCTCTACCACTCAGCCTCCTCCAAGGTATCGAACCCTAACCCTAGCCCTCGGGCTGCCGTACTCCGGTGGTTCTCGGGCCTGACCGTCGCGCACCGCCAGTCCGCCCTCACCGTCGCGGACGCCGACTTCCTTCGCGTCCTCCTCCAGATGCTCTCCCGCCTCCGCCGCCGAGGCCACGGCTTCTTCTTCCTCCTCCCCGACCTCCCCTCCCCTTCCCTCCCCTCCCTCTGCTTCCGCCGTTCTTACGGTCTCCTCTCCCGCGCCGCTGCTGCCGACGCCGCCGAGAGGACCGTCGCCGATTCCCTCCTCCTTTTCGCGTCCAGCGATGATTCCCCGCTCCTGGATGCGGCCACGGTGGCGGAGGACCTTGTCTCGGATGTTGACCGCTTCGTGGCGGTCATGGATGCGATCTCTGGTGGGAGGTTCCTCAGAGGGGAGGTGAACGGGTTGGCGGCGCCGTGGGCGGAGATGCCTTGGTTGAAGGACAAAGGCTACTACAGCTTGGAGGCGTTTGTGGCAAATCGGCTTGAGGTTGCTCTGAGGTTGTCGTGGCTTAGCTCCCAGGGAGGCAAGAAGCTGAAGGGTGGGAAGGCAGCCAAGGAGAAAGCCTTGACTGCTGGTCTGGCGGCAAATGCTTTTTGGAGGAAGAAAGGTTGCTTGGATTGGTGGGCGGGGTTGGATCCTGGAGGAAGGAAAAAAATCTTTGAGGCCTTCTTGGGGAAGGCAGCTAAATCTCTGGTACTGCTTTTACTGCATTGTCTCTCTAAACACTGCAGTTTGATTTTCATACCAGATTTCGTTTGAAAAGTTCCTGATTGTGCTAGCCGATGTGCCTCTTTAAGCTGTTGAAAATTTTTGAGGACCGGGGTGAATGCTTCTTTTTTGCTTATTTGATGGTTGCTGAATCACGAGAGGCTTAAAGTCTTTTGCGTCCTATGTGGTCTTCTGATTCATGACTTTTATGATATCGGTCTAGAAGTAAAAAATGTCGATAACCATCGTTGCATATTTTGGAAATTTTACCATCATGTTTTTCTTGTATCATTGTCGCTGAAATTTTGCTGTCATGGGGTTCAATACTCCTGGCTCCTGGAAACAGGCAAAGACATAACATGTAAGATTGCTGTTGTTCAGTTGGACAAGGATTCTAAAACCAATTACTGATGGGTCTACGACAGTTTGCTTGAAGTAGTCTGTGTCTAGTTTCTTGATTTAGGGCCTCGTATTAGAAAGAAAATAACTATTTGAGATTGGCTATATGGATCTTTTTCCGTCATTGAGATATATAAAAAGTCATATGTATAGTTACGAGAATTTAAATATTTGTTTATAGTTTCTATTCAAGTCCTATGTCTTCCTTGTTCTCTCCTCATATTACTAATTAGTAATCATTTCTCCTGAGTACATGCTATACCATCTGAAATACTTATCCTTTAGAAATACACCTGAGAAATATCAAGTTGCATTTTCGAAATTATAGTGAACTTTTTGAATTTGTAATAGATGGAGAACATCAGTATGGTGCTTACAAAGTTTGTATTGATAATTAACTACTCAAGCCTTTTTGTTTATTTTGTGCTTAAGGCTGCTCGTCCTGCAGTAGAAAAAATACACTACTTTTGTTATGCATGGTGTTCTTTTGAATTCTCTTTGATCAATAATTGTGACGGCTGTTAATGAGTCTGTATGATATGTTACCCCAGACATGCTCTTTTGTACAACTTTCTCATTTATGATGCTGTAAGTTTGACCAGTAATTGAGAAGGCTGTTGGCCAGTCTGTTTGATATGTTACTCCCAGACAGCTTTTTATACCACCTTTTTATTTACAAAGTTGTAAGTTTTCAGGCAAATGAAATTATCAGGGAGTCAGAACTTGCCTCGTGGAATGAACTTTGTTTTCACAAGCTTGATGGTGAATTCCAACTAAGATATGGTCCCATTCCTTGTTGGATGAGGTCAAAGAAGCCATTCTTCAGTAGGAAGCCAGATTTTTGCATGGACATCATTACCAACACATCTTCTGGAAGGCCACAATCTCTAGCCAAATATTTGAACTGTTTACTAGTAATTCAGGAGATATGTTCTCTTTATCTTAGTGAATATGAAGAAAAGATAATGCTCTTTAGTACACTACCATCTGCTGATACCATTTCTGATTCTATTTTAAGGAAACTACAAAAACTCCTCATGGGTATATATACTAACTATATAAATGTTGAACTTCTGGGAGATGCAAAGTTGAAGACCAATCAAAACAAAAGTCAACAGAAGTCTAACACTGGCTGTCTCAAAGGGAAGAAGAAATCTCGTAGTTCTGGGAAGCCGAGGTCTGTTCCAAAGGCATCCAAAGTTGATTCCACCTCATGCGAAACTTCAGTGGTATTCGCACTGGTCTCATTATTCTTAGTTTGTTTGACCTCTGCATTTTGACATGTCTTACTTATAATAAAGAGTTGCTTAATTGCCAGGGTCATGAATGTGGAGCAGACAGTGCACGTGATAGCACAACTAGGCTTTGTTCCCAAGAGGAGACTATTTTGCCAATGGATAATCAGAAGGCTAAAACAACTACTACTACACTGAAAGATCATGGAAATGGGACTCCATCAGCAGAGAACGACACTGTAATTATTTGGACATATATTCTTGTTAATATTTATTTTGAGCTAATAATGCATGTTATTTTCATGTAGGAAAATATTGGCGACTCGTTTGAGTGCAAGAGCCATACCAGTAAGAAGAAAAGTGGAAGAAGAAGAGCTAAAACTAAAAGTAAAATCTCAAGCCCAATGAAAGTTGGATGTCCTGATCTTGAGGATAAAAGATCTGATCTTTCATCCCTTGCTGTGGATATTGAAAGGAAAGAAGCCATTGATCCCTTGTTGAATGGATTAAGTGGTCCAGCAACTGTTACTCCCTTGTTGAATGGATCTGCTATCATTTCTGATCCATCACCAGTAGATAATTCATGTGAGCCTTATCACGAGCCAGGTTTAATGGATGAGAATGGGAATACAGGGTGCATGAAAAAGGATCTTGATCTTCATAATACCATAAACCACTGTGTTACTGGGTTGTGCTTTTCCAAAAGTTCAGACAGATCAGAAATCCACCATGAATGCAAGTGTGACTCACAATCTGCTAATACATTAGAAGTGGTGCCACAAATATCTATGACAAACAGTGCAATCTGCTCTGATGAAACTAGTGCAAATTCTGTTGATCCATCCATGAAGTGTTTAGAGAACGAAAACAGATATCAGGTATCCAATCTTTCTTTACCTATGCCTGAGCCAAGTATTAAAGGCAGATCATATGATTGGCCTGAAACCAAGATTAATAATTCTGAAAATCTATGCAAAATAACTTCACAGTTTGTTGCTTCTTCAATAAACCAAGAAGGTTTTGCAAATGATGATGGTTCTGTAATTCAAAATGATAGTAAAACATGCTATTCATATAATCAAACAAATACTTTTGAAGGAAAATCATATGAGTGGCCTGTCATAGCGCCCCATAATTTTTCATCTTTCAATTCACAGCATGTTCCTGCTGCTACGGAGAGGCTACATTTGGATGTTGGACATGAATGGCCTGCTTACCGTCATCAGTCCTTCCTATGTTCGAGGCATCAGGCAAGGCTCCCTTCCAACGAGGGTGGATGCAACCATATCTTACCACCTCTAACTTTGCCAATGAGTTTTGATTGGCCTCCTATGGTTAAAAGTTGTACTCGATTGAGTCAAACAGTGACTGTAAGCTATGATTCTGGATATAATTCAAGGCTGCAATCTTCATATTGTACAGGTTTTTCGGGTCATGCAGTTCAAAATACTGGTACTTTTAGTGAGAATGACAGAATTCATACTGGAGATATTCTGGATGTATATGATATGAAAAACATATCCGATTTGGCAGAGGATACTGAAAGTTATTGGCTTTCGGAGGAGGAAATAGAGAGTCATATGCTATCTGGGAGGGATTATAATCAGTTTTTTGGTGGTGGAGTGATGTACTGGAATCCTGCTGAACATGTTGGATCAGGTTTTTCTCGCCCACCATCTCATAGTTCTGATGATAGTGGATGGGCTTGGCATGAGGCTGATCTTAACAGAGCTATAGATGATATGGTTGGAGTGCCTGGATTATCTGCTTCATACAATACAAATGGTCTGGCCTCACCAACTGCCACTCAGTTTTGTTCACCATTTGACACCGTGGGATCTGGACACCAATCCGTTGGTTATGCTGTTTCAGGAAATGATATTACTGGGAAGGTTATTAACTCTTCCTCAGTGCCAGATATTCCTGAAGAAAAAGCTCCAAAATCCATGAATAATTCAGCTAGTGTCATTGAAGGAGTGAAAGGAGATACACTTCCATTCTCAATGTTGCGGCCAATCATTGTTCCAAGCATGTCGAGAAGGGGATCCAGATCGGAATTTAAGCTTGGCTATGAACACAAAAGCCCATGTGTGCCTTCTAGTAGGAGGGATGTTCCCCAAATCAAGAGACCACCATCCCCCGTGGTACTTTGTGTTCCTCGAGTGCCTCGCCCTCCTCCACCTTCTCCTGTAGGAGAAACTAGAAAGCGTGGCTTCCCAATTGTTAGGTCTGGAAGCTCAAGTCCCAGACACTGGGGTGTTAGGTTTTCTGATGAAAGTGGTTCTGAGGAAAGTCGATGTTGTTTTGATGGTGCTGAAGTTGTATGGCCTTCATGGGGAAACAAAGGCCTTACCACCAATCCCATGGTTCGGTCAATTCATGGACCTTTATTGACAGATCATCTCATCACAATTCCCCAGCTTGCCTTCGATCAGGAACATGTAAGCAAATATATTTAAAGTTTATTTAGATATCTTTCTTCAAGTATGGCATGATGTTCATTGTAAAAATGATTTTGCAGCCTGATGTAGCTTTACCATTGCAACCTCCAGAGTTGTTGAATTGTTCATCTGCTAAAACATCCTTGTCTATCATGCACAATCTTCTTCATGAGGAAATCGATTTTTTTTGCAAGCAGGTTTGTTGCTTTGAGTAGCCTTATCTTTATTTGTTTTTTCTTTATTGTCGTTTTCTGTGTATAACATATCTCAGGTCCATGATGTTGCATATGTTAATTATTTCACCATTTAATATCATCATCACTTGGTTTTTTAGTTAGTATCGTTCTCTTCTTCCACTCTATCATATATGTATATGTATGTATATATGTATATATGTAACACCATAGAATTAACTGCCAGTTGGACCAGTACCTAAACTGGTCCAACGACTAACACTGGACCATATAGAACAGTGTGGTACCAGTCCGACCAATTACTAGGACCAATATTGGACTGGAATTTACAATACTGGGATTTAAATCCTTGTGTATAAATTCATTGATTACTCATAATGTGTTAGATGCATGGATCTGAATTGCACAAGATTTATAAGCACAATTAATCTTTGTTGACCAATTTGTTTGATTGAATTACGCATGATGTAGCAAGGTTTTGAATTGCATGATTTCCAAGCTCGGTTAATTTTTCTTGACCAACATTTTCATTTCATTTCATTTCTAGATTTTGTTTTGTATTTCCTATATTAATTGCTGGTTCATCATTATTGATATGTCGAAGGTTGCTGCTGAGAATCTGATTAAGAAGCCCTACATTAATTGGGCTGTCAAGAGGGTAACGCGTTCCCTTCAAGTCCTCTGGCCTCGCTCCAGGACAAACATATTTGGTTCTAATGCGACTGGTTTAGCTCTTCCAACTAGTGATGTAGATATCGTGGTTTCTCTTCCTCCAGTGCGGAATTTGGTTAGAAACCTGTGTTAATTGTAGAATTATGCTCATTGTTGTGTAAAAAGAAGATCTGGGTAAAAGATGACAGGTGGGCTTTTTCATCAGGAACCTATCAAAGAAGCTGGAATTTTGGAAGGTCGTAATGGTATCAAGGAAACATGCCTTCAGGTAATTTGGCAATTCATCTCGACCCTATGTTTGGGGATTCTTGTTGTCCAATCTGCTAAAGATTTTGGTATTCCTATTATTAAAAGATTGGAGTGGAGCTGATATGCCGTGTCTATGGTAGTTTCTTATCTTTTTGTAACCATCATTTTCTCACATCCTGTATGTAGCAATGATTTTTCAAATATGTATCTCTGGATCTAGTTTGTTTTGTTTCACCTTAGATAAATGAACATAAAAATTACTCTCTATACTGCTTCTTTTTGATAAATCTAGTCTCAAGTTTGCGTTTAGGATCTTTTCATATGTGCTTTATTTACTATTCCTGTGTGCTTAGAAAAAGTTTAGGCATTTCCACCTCATTGAAGAGCTAAGTTTAATTGATCTTTGGTATTGTGTTATAATCATAAGGGAACTTGTGCACGCTTTGAATTTGTGCATGCTTTCTTGATCAGCAACATTGGAAATATCATTGTTAATATGTGATTTTGCTGCCTGATAATTCTATATCCTGCCATTCATCTAAACTACATGGTTGGAGTTATCTGTATAGCTTTAGCATCCTAGGGCATAATGGGGCATAGCAATTGAGAAGATCATAGTTGATGTTCTGTATGGATAGTAATCTGGTTGAGGATGATCTATTTAGTTAATTTCATCTTACTATGTTTCTTTCAGTTCAGCATGCACTGTTGCTCTATCGGTATCATTGGTTTTGCGTGCTATGTTTTAGTCAGAATTTGAGTCTTCCACTTAAATAGAGAATTAGTGATGATTGATAGACAATATCGGATAACCTTTTATACATCTAAAAATTCTGTCAAAACCTTCTATATGCTTCCTTTTTCTCTTGACAAAGTCTCTCTTTTGAATACTTACCTTTTTTGAGGGACCTTGATTTGTTTTAACTTTTCATGGGGGGACCTTGATTTGTTATAACTTCTCATGTAACTGTGTACAACTGGTGAGGTGGATATGTTGATTATGAAATGCTGGAGTATTTTTGCTAATATTATCTTTTATTTACTATTGTATGATGTTACATTTGAATATCATTCTTTCTCCAGCATGCAGCTAGATACCTTGCAAACCAGGAGTGGGTTAGAAATGACTCCCTCAAGACCATAGAGAATACTGCGGTATGGTTCCCTCTTTCACATATTATTCTTAGTTGTGTTATTATCTTTAAGATTCTTTTTGTCATGTATATCTGTTTTGTTTCCAGATTCCTGTAATCATGCTGGTGGCAGAAGTTCCTGACGACATTGATATTTCAAGAAAGAAATCGTCCATGGTGGATATACCACGAGCACTTTCAAGTATGGTTCCTGGGAGACAATGCAACATTCCTACTACTGATCTTTCTAGTTCAGACTGTACCTCTTGGCCATATTCAAAAATGAAAAAGGATGATAACATTGATGTAAAGTCGATTCGTCTTGATATCAGCTTCAAATCAGCATCACATACTGGACTTCAAACTTCTGAACTGGTAATCTGCATGTTTTGTTGTTATGTTTTAGCAAAGTGGATTTGGATATCCTCCATTTCTTTAAGAAAGTAAAATTGTTATGATCGCATTGATTTCTGCTCTTTTGCATCATATTTTATTGATCGAATATAGGTTGAGTGAGCTTCTTAGGCTAGTTTACATTGAGCTCAAATTTTCAGTATCTAAAGGTTAATTTTCTATTTCTGTATCAAAATCTAGAAATTAATGCTAGAATAATATACTTGGTTGTTTACATGAAACAATTGGATGCATAACATTAACTTTCAGTCGATGATTACCAATTATTTTTGCATCTAAAGTTCTGTGTTCATCACATTGCCAATTATCCTTTGATGCCCTATGGCCTTATCATCACATAATTGCTTTAGTATTATTTTCTGGCAATAGTTGTTTCTTGAAGAATATTTTGGGCTATGATGCATAAATTTTTTTCCCTTTTCTGTTGCTATATCTGGCAAGTAAAGGTTAGCTGTGTCCTTGCTTTTCTTCATCTGTATTGGCATTAGTTTATGGCAATGACTGGATATGTGCATACAATCAATATTGTTTTCTGTATAGTGAGCAAGCATAAAGAAATTGGAATTGCCACAAGTGTTGTATCTTGGTTCTCCTTGACAATCAAGGCACATGTAAGCAAGCTTTCTGTCATGGGAGCAGAGAAAGATTTTATTTTACCCTTACAGAGATAGGTTTTTTGTAAGAAGACCAATCTAGATGGAACAATTTATGATGTTTCTGTGCCTTGGTTGCTGTTTCTGGACTGTTGATTTCAAATTGTCCTTTGTAGATGCTAAATAACTTTAGCACTCAAGAGTTATTAACATAAACATGCTCTCATATTGTTGAGGGTGAATAAATTGGCATGGATTAGGGGTGCTAAAACTTATAAATTTTTTTCAAAAGGGCATGACTTTCTGATTATGATGTCTAGAGCAAGTTTTGTTGTACCGCCCGAGTTGGTATGGTATGGGCGGCACATACTAGTTCGACTCACCACTGAAACACGGCTTGTATGAGTCCCCCTCGACTTGCCCCAATATTTTGTGTCGGTACACTGGTACATACTGTATCGATAAATCTCTGAGATGTGTCCAGCACTCGAAATGGCGAACCCTGGTCTAGAGTACTAAAGCCGTAAAATTTATTGTCTGTGAACTTAATGCATATGCTTAGAGAAGTACTGGTAATACACTTATATAAAGTGTTGTTGGATTAGTAGCAAATGTTGGATATTTTTTGCTTTGACTTTGCACATGGAAGTATAAATACCTTATAAATTATAATAGCTATAATCTACTTTGGAGAAGATAAACATGTGCTTGTAAACATTGGGCCTTCTTATGATAGAATCTGTGCCATGGTTACCATCTACCAGAACACTTGGTTGATTCACCAACGCATGTCGTGGTAGTACTGCCCAGCTTATATGCTGAGAAGAAAATTGTAAGTGTAAGTGCAATCTTTTGGTAATGCATCTGATAGCTGTCACAGTTGCATCAATCCCTTGTGTACCACGTCTTAAGTTCGCAAACTCACCTTTCCCACCAATGAAAGAGGTGGTGACTTTTGTAGGAACTGGCTGACACAAGGGTAGCCTGGTGCATGAGTCTCCGACTAACAGAGATTATAGGAAGGGTTAGTGTATGTAGTTTTACGTCAGCAGAGAGATCGTTTTCATGACTCATATAAGTTGCTTAGGAGAAATGTTATTGTGACACTAGGGTTGGCCCTCGTAGGAATTAGCTAACACATTCCAAAAATTATATGGATTTGGCAAACGTAGATGTGAATTCCTAGAAATTTTAGATATTTTGAATTTATTTATTTGCTGCTAGATTAGGTGTTTCCTTATGCAAAAAATAAAGTAATATAAAATATATTATTAGCTATCTAGATGCGCCTTATTAATTAAGATTTCAACATTATTAATCATGATTGACTTTTTTGAACTTTTAATAATAATTGAATTTATTTTGGAAAGAAACTTTATTTCCAACCTTCTAGATGCAACACCCAAGATTATCTATTTCTGAGAAATTAGAGTATCTCTATGTAGTTCATTTAAAATTCAAAATCTAATTGCAATTTCACTGATATTGTCTACCTCAAGTCTTTTAAGTTTTTTCTAGTAAGCCCAATTTCACTGGTATCATTATTCTCATGGACTTGGTGTACTTATTAGCCTGAAAACATGGATAGATTTGGTCCAAAATCACATGGCCTAGAATGCTTAGTGGCAAACCACCAAGCTTTATTTACCAACCAACTCATCATGAGTCCTAATGTGGGACTGTTGGAGCATGATAATTGGCTGACTTTTAAAACCATGGTTGCCACCTTTATTCTCTCATTATGAAAAATGAATTTGAGGCATTAATTATTGGAGAAAACAAGAGTAAACAAGTTAGGAAAAGCTGAGGTAATATAGTGTTGCTAGCAATTGGCATGGTTCTAATGTCATTGACTTTGAATACATGAGATTTTATTATCATCGTGCTCTTCATATTTGAGTGGTATTGACTTTTCTTTCTTATGTCTGAGAATAAGGAATTAGCAGAAATTTTATCCAACTTCCCTCTCTTAGTTTTCTTCTTGCTTATTGCAATATTTGAAGAATATGTTCTCTGACCGAATTAAATTAATGGAATTGAATTAGTTTGTACTATCCTTTTCTTTTTAAGGACTACAGTAGCAGCTTAAATTGCCGATACATGTAGCACTCACTGAATGGTTAAGGATGATGAGTTAGACAATGTCTAAATGTGTATGACTTATAATTATCATGTGCAGGTTAGAGAACTGACCCAGCAATTTCCTGCTTCTGTACCGCTGGCTTTAGTACTTAAGAAGTTCCTGGCTGATCGAAGTTTGGACCATGCTTATTCTGGTGGTTTAAGTTCATACTGCTTGGTAACTTACATTGCAATTTGTTTTGAATTGTGACTTGAGAAATTGAAGAATTTAGATAATGTCATTGAAATTCATCTCTTTATTGATCCTAATTCCTACATATGCTTCTTTTTTTCTTGTCAATTAGCCTTCGAAGCATGGATTAAATTTCTGTCAGTGATAAATATTATTGCATAAGTATGATTATACATATTAAGGTTTTATGATGTTGAAGCAGTTTGTTGGAAGTAGCTACATGATGCACAAGCAATTGCTATATGTTTATGCATATGCAATAGCACGTTTTCTGTTTTAGAGAACATAATGCAAGTATGCAACCATGATTCACTGAAGTACAGAAATATAGGTAGCAGCTGGAGCTAACGAATGAAATTCAGACATAGATTAAGAAATCACATGACAAAGACAAGGTTTGCAATTTTGTGTAGCGATAGCATATCTGTCAAGGCTCAATTTGTACCATACCAATCCATAGTGTCAGTATGCTAGTACATATCGGGTTTTGGAAAAAGCCTGAAAAATAAAAACTTCCAGGTACAAGGCATGTATTGACCTATACTAGGCATACGAGGCGGTATAGGCCCCATATTGACTATATACCAGATGTTACAAGCTCTATGCCAGGTGTACCACTCAGTTTATCTTGGTCCACATACCAATAGGTTGTTAGATTGGTAAATACCCCTGGTGCCAAATTGTACCAAATGGTACTCCAAACCTTGGATCGAGACATTTTATTGACCAACTGAAGCATTATATGGCAACTTAGTTTGGTGAGTGAGTAAAAGAGGCAGAAATTAATGGTGGAGTTTAGATGGAGTAAGAGATCTGATGAAAGGTGGCGAAGGAGGATAGTTGGAGTATCTGGATCCATGGAGAAATCGAAAGTGGTGGTAGCTAGGAAGCAATGGAGTGGCGGACCTCTTCTAGCTTGTCAGATCTATGAAGTACATAAATAAATGCTTCGATAATAATAGTGTACTATCTCCTTTCTATCAATTGTGTTGAAGAAAATGCTCTAGACTAATGATTAGCATCCAAGACGATATTAAGTTCCACTTGAACCCATACAAATGACACTTTTAAGTCATGCGTTGCACTTTCTCTGTCCATGAAAATCTGGCTCGAAATTAAATGTCGCAAGTAGACAAAGGGCAGATGGCATTGCAGATGTAAAACAGTAAGAGAATGGGGGGAAAACAACTTCTAGCAAAATGAAATGTTTGACTATTACATTTCGTGGAGTTTGAGCTTTTCTACGCCATCGAATACAATTTGCTAATGTGACATTGGATCGTTTCTTAAAATGGATTTTGTCATATTTTAGCTCTACTAGAAAGGATAATATATATAGAACAATAAATGTTTACGTTGGAAGAATCGGCGTAATTATGACGGGGAGTTAAATAAAGGAAAGGGGTTTAAGATGGTATGGGCATGTTCATCAGGGACCTATATGTGCTGCTGAAACTTAGTGAGTTTAATAAGATCAATGGTTTGAGAAGAGGCCTAGGAGGATCTGTAAGGCTTTTTCTTAGAAGCAATAAAAAAGAAATTGAGACGATTCTTTGACTAGCGGTTGCCTTCAGCAGAGCTCAAATAGCAGGGAATAAATGATTGCAGCTAACCTCATATAGTTGGGACACGAGGGCTTGTTGTTGTTCTAGTATCATCTATTCTAGTCGACCCCATTACATATGTTCTTATTGTATTTTAATTGACTCTACTGTTCTAGTAACTAGTAACGGGCTCATTACAGATTACCTCATGTAGTTAGCTATCTTTAGTATCCCGATTCTTACACTTTAAAAAATTACATTGGCATCCTTATAGTTACGAAAGTGAAACATCTAGGTCCATTTACCATAACGATATCGGTTTTACTAATGAAAACACGAAAACAAAGGGCAAAAGGAAAATTTTAACATTTCAGTCGGTGGTGGTGAACGACGACGTTGCTAGGGGTTGCGGGTGGCTGTTGTGGATGTGAAGAGTGACGGTGAGAGGGGAGGGCCGCTCTGCATCTGTGTTGGCACCAACGTTGATGCAAAGCAACGACCGAGCGGCCCTTTTGTTTCTCGACAATTGCATTGGTGTCGACGCAGATATAGAGCAGCCCTCACCTCTCGCTGTTGCTCTCCTCATCCTTAACAACCACTCGTGGCCTCTAGTGGTGCTGTCGTCTGCCACCACCGACGTCGTCCGCCACCACCTACTGGAACGTTACAATTATCTTTTTGCAATTTGTTTTCGTATTTTTGTTAGTAAAACCAATGATATTAGGGTAAATGGGCCTAGATGTTTCACTTTTATAACTATAGGTATGCCAATGTAACTTTTTAAAATGTAAAGACCGGGATGCTAAAGATAGCTAACTACAGGGGCTAATATGTAATTAGCCCACTAGTAATACTGGGATACAATAAGTCAATAACAATATATGGTTCCTTGTAAACTGTATTCTTCTCATCAAATGGTCGATAATTCTGTCTTCTCTAATAGACTTTGTTTTACTAGTTAGATGTTGAAAGTTGGTTGAAGGATATACCTGATGTTGTATAGGCAATTAGTCATAATTGCTGAAACATGAAGCAAAATGGTTAAATCTTCTGCATGTTGATTGTCATTCCATGAACCTGGTTGTTGTAGTTGGTAAAAAGCCTAATATATGGAGTATTGGACTTTCTCTTTTCTTATCCTTTGTGAGCTGTGTCTGATCGGTACCAATTCTTCAGTTCATTGAATTATAGTTTTCTGTATTAAATAGTACTGATTGGTTCCTGTAAACGGTCACTAGTTCTTTCTTCCCTTAATACAGGACTTAGATTTGTTTTGCAGATGATTACATTGTTGTAAGCCATGTTTACAGGAAAAATGAATTTCTTCCTCAAATTTGAATTTCCTTGAAAACCATATTGTTGAATAGACTCATTCGTCTTAGTGCATGTGGGTAAGATCTCAAATTGGTCCCAAGCTCGTACAGTCCTTGGTTGGACCACTGAGGGTCTCGGTACGTGGGGCATCTTGACAAATGGTATAATGATCAGCATAGACCACAGAGAAAGAGGGAGATCAGAGGGAAGGAGGTTGACAAGGAAGAGGAAGTGGTGATGGCAATGATGGGAGGAGGTAGTGGCGGTGATAGAAGGTGGATGAGGTGGTGGCAAACAACAACTCCCTGATTTTTTAAATGTTATATTTTACCATTTGCATGCCTGTTGTTGAAAGCCAATAGTTGTCCAGGTAAAAAAAATTAAAATAATTAAGAAACATTGGTCTCCAACTAGAACAAGCATATTCACCCAGTCCACATTCTGGAACCAGGTCAGACCGACTGGTCTTTTTAACCATGCTGGGAACTTAGTGATAATCCATTACAAGTCATACTATGGTTGTCCAGTTTACGTGCTGGATTCAAGTTAGATTTATTAATACCGGATCTCTTTTCTGAACCTTGCATGTGGGGAACTTGGTGGAAATTGTCCTGTGGTTCCCAAATAATAGACATTGTTTGGCAGCCAAGGAAAAATCTGAAAAAGTGATGGGACGAAGTTAAAAGATGATTTGGGGGTTCACAAGTGTTCCCAAAATTCAAAAGGAGGATCCATCAATCTTCACTAAGAAACAACCACATGTTTACTTCAAAAAATTGGGATCAACTAAAAATGAGTATCATGAAAGATATATGACCAGTCCAACTTAGTTGCTCTGGAAAGCAAACATACTCAATTCAAAGAGGAAAAATGTCAATTTAGAAGAAAAAACTGTCATTTTTGAAGTTTGAACTACGTTGGTTCATTACTACTCAAATCTATATAGATATTTTAAAACTGGTCCTTTCTATTTTTATAAAATATTATAGGTGCTTCTTGATGAATGAAGGGGAATTTAAATAATCAAAAGAGAAGTACATATGAGACTAATCGATCAAAATTTTATAGTTATGAAATTTTTAGATTTTATTTTTTGCAATAAATACCTGTGTTTTTTTTTATCTACTTTGATTAATTTTTCTGTTTATTATAATTTTGTAGTAATTGTTTTATGTCCCCACTTTTGCATTATTTATTTAGACCAGCCATTACTTATGCTGAATATGGTACTAAGAAGTTGCATTTTTTAGTGGTAGAATCAAGAATGATCTTGGGATCGCCTATAGAATTTGGGATTGGACTGCTCTGGTTGTCCATATTAAATCCTTTGGAAAGTTGAATTGAAGTTTGGTTGAAAAGTAATTTGTAAACAAAAATTAAATATTTATTTTTTTTGAAAATTAAGAAACTTAAACTTTGGGAATAGATAAACTTCAGCTACCCAGCATTTAGCTTAATTTTTTAGAGGTAATATCTAACTCAGACAAGCTGGATCATTGAGTGACTGAACCATCACAGTTTACGTGGAATTGATTCATTCGTCAACTCTGAGGTGATATAAGCTTGGATAAGATGATCCATTTAGGACAGGGCTTGGCTGACAAATCAATTATTTTGGTGTTGGAATTTCGATTTTGGCTCATGCCAATCTCAGTCTTTGGCCTATGTTTGTTCCGGTATACTTTTCCATGTAAGTTGAGGACAATCTTGATCTTGATTACATTGATGATAAGGGCATTTTCTTAGGACACATTCTCATATTACAATTTTGAAACTGATGTTTCCTCATCATTCCTTGTCTTTCTGCTTTAAAGATGATACATGGTGGTATTTTGCTAAAATTTGAACTCTCATATTTTGAATTGGTATTGGAGTAGAACTATCTTTCGCCATAGGTCTTGGTCTCTTATCCAGATAGGAATTGTTGCTGAGCTAATGCTGAAGATATATTTTCATGCTTCATTATTTTTATATGTCCAAAGGATTCTATGGTGTTAGTTGCTCGTGTGGCCATGTGCAGGTGTTGTTGATTATACGTTTTCTGCAGCATGAACACCATGTTGGTCGGCCTAATAACCAAGTAAGTACTCAGTATTTTATGGAAAAAAAATGAATTTTTATTTCATCATGAACTAGGAGTCAGGGTTAATCAAACTTTATAAGTGGTGCAAGACATGACAGATAAAATGGTAAATGCTAATTGAATAACATGCTTTAACTTTAATTTGTTCCATCCAGGGTTGCTGATCCTTTTTTATTTGTCTATGCTAGTATGTTGAATGGCATGCACAAGTGAAATCATTTCTTGTAGTGTGATTCATACTTGGATCAGCATGTTATGGAATGTGGTTAGGTATATTATTCCATGAAACATGCCAATTGAACTTCAGGATTGACTGTTCTAGTGGGGGGCAAGACACAAATGAAAGCCTATTAGTTTCATATCTTGGATCAACCACATGTTAATCAATAAAAAAGGATAGCTCAGTGCATAAGACTCACTAATGCAGGGTCTGCAGAGCTGGTCAATGTACACAGCCTTACTACTGCAAGTAGTTTTCATATCTTCAAACCTTGGTCACCTAGATTGCAAAGGAGCAACTGCATGCTATCCAGTGTTTTTTATTTATTGAAACATTTAATTGTCTTTTGTTTTTTCTGCAAGGCTCTCCGATGTGTACTCTCACAAGTCCATGATACAGTTCAGGAAACTCTCTCTCTTTTTGAGCCTGACTAACATTAATTATTTTTTCCTTAGTTTTTATCATGCTCTTTATTTTAGGTTCCTTAGGTAGAAGCCTGTACAACATGACTTGTTTAGCTGTGTAGTCTTTTGTGATAAATGAATTTTGTAAACCAGATATTTGATGTTATACACTTTTCTAGCATGACTAAGAATTGCAAAGTTGATGATGTACTTTCAGCTCTGTAACTTATATCACTTGTGGTTTTGGCAGAACCTTGGTGGCCTTCTGATGGACTTTCTCTACTTCTTTGGGTAAGGAAATGTTGCTTTAGGTTTTCTTCTAGTCAAACATTTATGGACATTTGAACATATTTTGGCATGGCCACATTTCTGTTTCTATGGGATTTTCCCACTGTATGATTCGAGAGTATATCTGGTTTCAGTGTAATCAAAATTCAAACATGCAACTTAATCCCATATTTTTTTTGTTCACTTGCAGGTATATTTTTGAACCACGTCATATGCGTGTTTCAATCCAAGGAAGTGGAATTTATATGAACCGGGAAAGAGGACTCAGGTTAGATAATGGAATTTTATGTATTATTTAGTTAGACTTCCAGATTGTGGCATCTTGACTTGCTTTTTATTATTTTTATTGTTTGATTTGCAGCATCGATCCAATTCATATTGATGACCCTCTTTATCCAACTAATAATGTTGGAAGAAACTGCTTCCGTATACATCAGTGTATCAAGGTCAGTTCCTGATTTTCTATTCTTTCATGCACATTAATCTACAGTTACAAAATACTATGTTTCACTTGGTATGCTTGGAAGCTTTTTCTGCATTTACGGCTTTTCAGCCTCCCTTTTCTTGCATGAACACAATCACGAAGCTTGATGCGTGAAATTCCTCACTACCTTTGGCCCGTCCTTGGTCTGCATTGCATAATTTTGCGTTTTCTTCCTAGATATATGTTGCTACTATGATAATACTTTTGCAACTTATAAAGAGTTAAATGGATGCTTGTTGGGGACACTTGTACTGTCACTAAAATCAAGAGCCGGAGTTCTGTTTTGTTATTTTTTTATTGGGTTTTTATCATCATATACCAGGTTACTTGGTAAACTCAGCCTGCACAGTTTCCCTGGATCTTTAAAGTTGTAAGGTTTCATTAGGTAAACAAATATTTTCTTGTACTATGCTTTTCAACCTTTTCGTTGAGAACAAATTATGTAATTGTAGCACTGGAGGCCCAGTCCATCTTATATTGATTGCTGCAATATTTGACTTTTTTTATACATGACTTTCCAAAAGTACACCAGTATCGAGGAACCAAACAATATATACAGGATTTCAGTTGGAGTTAAAATTGTATGGTAATCTCCCTAGATTTTCATTCAAGAATACAAGAAATTGAAGGAAAGAGATCAAACGAGAGAGAAGAGAAATAAAAGAGAGAAGAGAAAATCAAAGATAAGGCCTGGAATTTTAGATAGCTATATTTCGTTCATGAGAATTTTATATAGCTACGTTTCATTCATGAGGATGAAAGTAGACCTTGGTACAATGGAAAGGCTCCTTTATGACCTGATAGACTAGAGTTTGAGTCACGAAAATCATCTCTATGTGTTTAGAGGTAAGGTTAGACTGCGTGCATTGACTCTCCCCAGATTCCACATTGGCTCTTTGTATTTAGAGGTAAGGAGCATCATGCACTATGCCCTTTTTATTTATGTTTGTTTCATGATAATATGCAGGAAATTACCAGTTCATTCCAACAACCACCCCCTCTAATCTATAGATACCAACTCATAACTCATGTTATGATACTTGACACAAAATTGTCTAAGGGGACCTACTCTATGTCCTCTTTAATATTTTTAGTCATGACTTGAGGAGTTTTGATTATATTAAATTGTAATCACTAATTGTGCACAATAAAATACTTTTTGGAACAGTTTTAAGACTTCAAGAAGTGTGACAAAAAGGGAACATCACAATTTACATGAAAATCTTTACAAATAGGAAAGACCAACTAAAGTTAGTATGAATAGCCTTGGTTTCTTAGTTTTATGATGTTGGCTAGAAAGTGGAAAGAGAAATCAATTCAGTTTAGAAAAACCTTGAAGTTTGATTCATCTGATCCTAAATCTTACCTGGCCAGACTATTAGTTCCTTTTGCTGTATCCTGTCATGTCCTTGATATGCTATAATATTCCCCTATTGCCTACTTCCTCATAGTTGGTGAGATGGACCCAAAACAAGTTTCCTCTTCGTCAGAACTTTGATTAACTGCTCTTAGCTTTATTGATCATTTTCTGTGACAACTTGATGGTCTTATGGTAAAATCACAGTGTCAAGATTTAAGTCATCTATTGTGTTCGGCTATCTTACTCATCAGCTCCTTGACCATGGAAACATTCATGAGTATCTCCTATCAACCCAATCGCTGGAATGCTTGTGACCACCTTTGATCAATTCTATTGGTTGGGCTCATTGGAACATGCTTTTGTTGACTTTGCCGTAGTTAACTGGTTCTTATAGATTCCTGCTCTTCTGCATGGTTATGATTTTTAGATCTCTAGTTTGTCTATATACTGCTTTTAGGAAAATAAATATGTTAATTTAAGTGCTTCAGTATTTCATCTGACATGCTTCAGTACGGGTAGTTTGAGTATTCTGTGGATGGCATGCATTGGTAATTTGAAAATTAATGCTTCCTTCATATTGATTGAGTTGTTCATTGATCTTTGTGTCGCTAATCACTGAAAGTTTGTCCACTAGATCATCCACTCTGATCTAACTTTGTTGCAAGGTGTACACTAACAGTGATTGGGTAAAACTAAACAAATGGGGAACTTTTTTGGATTGAATTGGATGATAGCCTGCTTGTGGATTCATTTGACAGATACTGATAGAAGAGAAATGATAGGAGAATTAGAGAGGGAAAAAAGAGAACAAAATGATAAGGTAGGAGGACAAGGGCTTACATCTGAAGTTCCGATTTCATCCAAAAGAATGTGAATGATCTCCAATTTACTAGCCAATCACACATGTAAACCTGTATTTAGCCTGGCTTAAGTACAGGTTCGTGGTTGCTGTTGGTTTCCATTTGGAGATATTGAAAAATAGTCTTGAAAATACAAATTTTGTCATCTGTCTTCCAAGGCTCACATGAAGATATTTATGTTTGAAAATAATGTGGATAGAGGTTGCTATTCTGTCTGCTGACACTTTTTAGTTCCCTGGCCACAGTAGTTATATCAAGGATTTAAAAATCTGTGCCGCATGATTGTGTGATATGATCAGTATGTGCTGGTCTGAGTGATGACTGTTTATGAACTGCATTGTACTTGGCATTAACTGCTGAAAGTGTATAGAACTACTTTATTTCAGCTGGTCTAGATCATAATTGGTTGAAACTGTTCTAGTCACTGATTGATTCAATGACTTCAGGGCTTTTGCAAGGTGTGCACTTCATCACTGTGATTTAGGACTTTAGCTTGATGACATTGTGAGGGGTGGAGGACCCTGTTCCTTTGGTCTTACTGTCAAAAAAGACGTCATTCATTTTGGACCCATCGGATTCCCCCTTCCTCCTCCTCCTTTTCCTCTGAATGGTACTGTCCGGTGTGCCGTCAGTAAATGGTATTGTACCAGTCTGAGTACAAACAGTTATGGGTCTGTACCCGAAACTTAAATTCTAGGTTTATATTCAATGTCTACCAATTGTTGAGAAGTTGATATGACTCCGATTGTCAGCTATCAATATTTGCTCAGCAACTTAATGAGATCCTGGTGTTCTAGTACTCTTAAATGGTCTTATTTTTATAGAAAAAAGCTTAGATGGTTATGATCATTACAATAATGATGGTGCATATATGTGTTCATGTTTGTAAATTTATTGGCATATGTGTATGAGCAAATTTATTAGATTATATAGTATGGTACATATACTATATGCAGTAGTTTATGTGGTCCATATATAAATACCCATGATCTTCATATCTAGGAAAAATATAAAATTGTGGCAGATTACAGAGATGGTAACAATAAATCATGCTTGTAGAGAGTACACTGATCAATAACATTTATATTCATTTTGTTATATTGTGAAGCAAGTGGGAAGTAGTAACTTCTTCAGGATTTTGAGAAGTAATAACTAATGTTGTATAGTTCAGCTTAAAAAGATTACTTATTAACAAGAATAAAAAGGTGTAAAGCAAGGTTCTTAGTTTCATATCGTACCGACATGCCGAGCTTTGCTTGGTACGATACGATATGGGCGTACCGAGTGGTACGCCAGGGTGTACCACTCGGTATATATATACATATAATATAAAAATAAAAAAATTAATATATAAAATATAAAAAATAATATAAGAAAAGAGAAAAAAAGGAGGCATATGTTGCCTCGGCGACGTTGCCTCCTTTTCTTCTCGTCACGTCAGACGAGGAGAAGAACGCGGTCTTCTCCTCATCTGCGGCATTCGGTGAAGACGTCGAAGGTTGCATACGTCTTCGCACGAGGAGAAGAACGCGGTCTTCTCCTCATCTGCGGCATTCGGCGAAGACGTCGAAGGTCGCAGACATCTCCGGCCTTCGGCGAAGAAGCTGAGCCGTTGCCTCTCTGTTACCTCCTGGATCGGGATCGTTGAGGGAGGGTGGCGCTGGATCAGGAAGCGTTGAGGTTCTCCCGATTCTCCCTCTTCTCCCTTGATGCTTATTTTTCCCTTGCTGCAGCCAGGCTGATACCGGTCGGTAGCGGGCAGCGACGATCGAAATCGACCGTTACCGACCTGTTTCGGGTGGTAACGGTCGAAATATCGACCGTTGCCGCCTGATACAGCCCTGTATCATCTTATACGAGGCTAGATCAACGGTACCGCCCGAAATTAAAATCCTTGGTGTAAAGGAAGCATCATATGCTACCACAAATTATGAACATGTGGCCTATGCAGCACATGCAACTTGCATTTGTGCATTATCACTGCTATTCACTTTGCTGCATTGCACATATTACCGAACCATATAAGCTTCACAGCCAGCTTTATGTATTGCATTTTGATAATGATTGTCTACATCTTATTCCATGGATGTATTTAAGTTTTTGTTATGTCAAACCATCATGACATTGATATGGACAGGCTTTTGCTGATGCTTACTCTGTGCTGGAAAATGAGTTACCCCACTTTTCTGGTAATTCTGTTCCAAGTTCAACCGGAAAATTCAGGCTACTTCAAAAGATCATTTCAAATATTGATTGCGTGGAGTAAAATTCTATCACGAGGATTTTTTGATTCCTTGAATGGTATTGGTACTTCCAGCTTTATTATTGATGTCTATTGGGTCTAGTATTATTTTGGCCTGACTCTTATTCTTTGATTAGGCTGGTCATTTTGTTGACAAGTGAATCACCTACATATGGATCTTTTTTAGTTTCCAAGGTATGTTATATATCAGTATTAATATAATTTCTGCATAGTGATCTAACTCTGAATGAAATCCTCTTTTCTTGTTATGAAATGAGGCCTTGCTACGCTATATGCATTTTTCTCATGAATCAGCTCTGATATGGAGATCTGCTGATGTAACTGTCAACAAAGACCGCTTTAACCTTTGCTTCTTCTTGGTAGGTGTTGCTGCTCCTTGAACTAGAAGTCTGGGGTTGCTGATCTGATGTTCTGATGGCATCTTAAATATTGATTTTATTGATTTCGTTGGAACATTTCATCATCACTTGCTTTATTGTTTCTTGGGACAACTGAAGAGAATATGTTCATTAGTGGCCCAGCATTCAGAGTGATTTTGGGTATATAGTCCATCGAGGAGCTGGCCTATGTAACTGTTCTGTGCCTAGAGAGCTCAAGTTACTGAGTATGCATGTGAATGTCTCTGTTCTTGTTTGTGCATTTGCTTTCATACGAGAGATTCTATTGCCACCTGACATTGGATTTTTATGCTAAAATGGTTTTACAACATATAGGAGTGCTAAAAGTGCTAATCCAAAGTCTTATGGCGTTTCCAAATCAAGAAAGTTCTTACGCCTGAAACTCTTCATCTGGACACCGAAGGTGAGAAACAGGATTTCACGACATAAGTTTTTTGTAAAGAAGTTATAATTTCTTGATACTAATCAAGGAATGCCATATCATGTACCGGACCCATACCAGTCACTGGCCAGACCAGTATGTCCAGTACTGGTCGGTACTAGTGTACCAACATAGTACACCGATATTTACCAGTGTTTCAAAGATGAAGGAGAAGAGGAAGGCACAGTGGAGGAGGAGGAAGGAGGAAGAAAAAGGAAGAGGAAGGAAGAAGATGAGGTGGTGGAGGAGGTGGAGGAAGGAAGAAGTGGAAGTGGTGGAGGAGAGAGAAGGAAGAAGAGGAAGCGGTGTAAGAGGAGGAAGAAGAGGAGGGAGTGTACCAGGAGGTAGGTGGTGGTGGCAAATAGTATGAGCAGCAACATCGAACAGCAGCAACGGTGGCATCAGTTCCACATGCCCCATGAGAAGAGGGCTCGTGTTCACGAGCCCCAATTGGTGTTTTTCTTTTTATTTGTTTTATGTTGAGTTGGACCGGACCGGTACATGCCACTCGTTTTGTACCAGTCCAGGTGAAATGGACTTCCTTGATACTAATAGCAAGTGTTGGCGAAAGACTTGTTATCTCCTTTTTTTCTGTCAAATGGTATTAGTGTACATTATGATTTGTTGTTGTTGCTGTTGTGATAATAACAATATAATTGCACAACCTCTTGTGTCATTTTCCAAAAAACTTTTGTTAGTTAGTATGATGTAATTCACCTTGGACATTTGATAATACTTCCCAACAATTTGCATAAGTTTGTAGTGATCATACCTGTTACTTTTGCCTTCTGAATTATTTATTTCTGCCATTTTTTCTAGTACTAGACGTGTGTCATAGTTAGGAACAAGTTTCATTTGCTTTTTCTTCAATGTCGAATGATCGGAGCATTGTTGGGTGGAGTTATGGAATTAGATTCAACAAGTACATGGGATTGTAGTTAATTGCATTATTGTACTACAAGAAAATATAAACTGGGTAAATGATCATTTTCTGGTTTACTTAAACCAGCACAAATGGAAAAGAACACTAAATGATGAGTTTCTATGATTGAAGGGATTAGTTGGTTGTCGAGCTGTGCTTAAGTGGTCGTTATCTCAATTTCATGTTTAATTGTTTTCCGGAAGGGGATTTTTTTTCTTTTGTAGTTCTATATTTTCTCTCATTGTTTGCAGATTCTACTCTTGTTTATTGTGGAATGCTTCTTGTCTAGGACATTTTACAATCAATTGTATAAACTTTATTGTGTGAATTGAGATTTCAGAAATGGTGTGTTTCATAGTAATTTCTTCCTTTTTGGATGTTTTGTCATATCCATGCATGTCTTGTGTACATTGATAAAAGGATTATGCACTAGATTTAGTTCACGGCAAATTATGCACTAGATTTATTCATGGCAACAGCATAATCTGACATATTGTTTTCTTATAGTAGTCATCATTTATATACATTTTAAGGTTTCGATGTTTCAAACATACATACAGTTCCAACAAGGGAGTGATTCATGAATCTAGGATCGCACCTCTGTTATGCATGAAGGCTTTGTGAATTCTAAATTGACCCAATTTTTTTGGCTTGAATCAGGCAGCTTTTGCTCTAATTGGACCGCTAACCAGTCCAAGTCTATAAATTGCCTTCGGTGCTTTATTACAAGTTTTGATTAAGCTTCAACAAGTTTTGATATTTTGAGGCCATAAGCCCCCAACACTACACGGAGATTCATTTCATTGCTCCTTTCTGCTCCTCGTTGGGCCTGGCCATGTAAAGAGGAGAAGGGACATCCCACCCAATTATTTCTGGGTGGGCTTCGTTACTTCTTTCCAAGCCTTGTCATTGCTTGTTGCACCCAAGAAGGAAAAGCTATGCTGGGTAAGTATTTTATTTGTTTCTTTTTTGTGTTGACACTTCTGTTTACCATCATTTTTTAATTTTCTTTTCCAGTGGCACAACGATCGAACCGGCTAGCATGGCAAGGAATGCATAATTTTACGGGCAATTAACATTCTTAGTGCTGCTAGAACCTAATTCCATTATTCTACATATTTAAGCACTTGGAAAGAATCACCATACTGTAATGTAGATTCAGACTTCCAGCTAGACATGTTCTTGTAATTTGTTGTACAACCTTTTGGTTAGGAGATTTTACTGGAGAGTATCTCTTCTACTAGATGGATAAGTTTTGGACAATGTGTTTACCATCTTGAAATTGTTGATGTTGAGCTCCAATTTTCTCTAAATGAATTGATGCTTGTCATTAACTACTACACCCTTGCTTTCAGATGGGTGCTGAGGTTGATTCATAGAAAATTTAAGCTGGATTTGATTTGTGCTTTGCTTCTGGATAGGTTCATACAGCTGAATGTCGGAGAAACCAGGGGGTGTCTGGTTGCAGTCTTGAAAAGCATAACTGGACGTGGAACTGTTATGAGTCCAAGAGTACCTCCATCTTCAACAATTTAATATGGAGAAGGGTGGGACTTTTAAGGGCTTAAGGCATGGCAGGCTTCTCTCTGTATTATAAATATTTCGTAATCTGGTTCGACTCAGTAAAAATGATCTTTTGGAAGGTGTTATAATTTCAATGGTAGATACAATGATGAGAATGCTCACTGAGGGTGAAAAGCCAAGAACGCACAAGGACGAAGCAAAAAAGCCATTTTGTGCATCTTATCCTGTATTATGCTGAAACATGTTCCTCCATGCTTTCCAGGTAATCTTCCTCACTGTCTGGTAACAAGATATGATGTATATAGCAGTTAGTTTAGGATGTCCATCCAAACACCAGAACTTGCAATTTGTCTTTAGTGTGACTCTATGTTAATATTGTTTTACATTTTTATCTTGTAACATGTTAAGGATCTCCCAGGTTAGAAGTTTGGATGGACGCACCGCAATTTTGGTTCAGAGACACCAGTCCCATACTCGTTTGAAGTTTAAGCAATTTCAGATTGGCATTATTAGGTCAATGTTGAAGTTGTAGTTTGATTATTGTCATTTGTATTTAATATGGTTCCTAATGGATTGTGTATCTTAATGGATTGTGTATCTTTTTATATGTTTAAATATTTGCCTCACTGTTAACCATCTTATGGGTTATTGTACCTTCATTCCCAATTATCAGATATATTTGATATCTATCTGCATCAGATAATTCCTTGGGAGTAGTTGATTACAATTACAAGTGTGTTATTATATGATACTAGTAGCCTACAAGTAGTTGATTACATGTGTTACCCAAATTGTTGGTTACAAGTGTTATCTAATGATTCTAGAAGCTTACACATTCAGTATATTTGTCATTATAGATTTTAGTAAAAGGTAAGGATAATTGATTTTTAGTATTAGTTTGTTCGTAACATGTTTTAAATGGTATTATCATAATCTGGACCTTTCTTATGATAGGTAATGAAATCAATTGCAGTGACATATATGTAAGTTTTTGAGTCTGTAGGATTTAAATGGAAAATATGTTAGAATTAAGTTAACATGATTACATGCAGGGATCATTGATTGTTGATGGATTTATGTGCAATTTTGTTCCAAAAAGCTCCTTCTAAATATGTGGATGGATCAGTGGCCTGTGATTGAAAAATTGTTTCGTATACAGTAATTTACAAAGTGTTTGTACTTCTGCAGTACTTGAATTGCTTATTTCGTGACTAGCAGAATTTCTAATAAAATTTTGATTTAGGTCGGTTTAGCATCTGCCTTTTTTCCATTCTTTGCAATAGCCTAAAAGATTTTTATGCTTTCGTCATAATTGGATTGGTTTTCATTTGTATCTTCCAAATGAGAAATAGGTGAAGTGATGCAGTAGACAAGGCTGAATCAACAGCGTGAGATGTATAATAGAGGCGAGATACAGATTTCGTCCATAAAGGTATGATCTCGGTCATTCTTCTTAAACTCTTCAATTGTTTTGGTTGGTCGGCAAACTCTAATGTTACCTTTGTTCGAAGCCTGTTACTGTCCTGTAGCGATGACTCCAAGCATGGTAGAATTGTGTAAAGTCTTCACTCATAGTAAAGATCCACTGCAGTCGTACAGGTGCTGATGACTTACACACGAGAAGCTATACTTACAGGGTCAAGCATCGTAGGACTTTATATAAGTGCACTGTTGGAGTTGGAAGCCATCCATGGGCGAAGCATCAGTAGGGAACGGGCATGGCGCAGCGACCGCCCCCTGATCTGCGAGCGAAGCACAAGCTGCCGGAGTCACACCGCTCGAAACCCCTGCGACATCAGCGCAGTACCATGGCGTCTTCATCGACTTCGCCAGCTGAACCGTGACGTTGGAGACGCAGATGCCGGTGAAGGGCGCGCTGGGGATGCCCTCCAGCCTCGCCGCCATGGTGACGTTGTAAGCCACCACCTCGCTGTAGCTGATCCCGTCCACCACCGGGATGGCGTTGGGGTCGTACTTGTCGTCGGGGTGCGACTTGTAGCTCCCCGTCATCCAGAAGACCCACTTCATGGTGTTCAGATTCATCCTCCGCACGAAGACGTCCTTCACGTAGGCGCCTCTGCCCACCGCCGTCTTGATCCGGATGCCCGACTCCGAGTTCAGCGCGGTGATGTCCTCCGCCCTCACGTCTCGGATCCCGCCGGACATCTCGCTCCCTAGGGCGATCACGGCGCTGGTCGGCGACACGCAGGTGAGCCTTCTGATGACGATGTGCTGGCTCGGCATCCCGTAGGAGATGCCGTACTCGTCCCACCCGCTCTTGATCGCCACGCAGTCGTCGCCGGACACTATGTAGCAGTCCTCGATCCGGACGTTGTAGCAGGAGTCTGTCAGATCAAGAAGAAGAACCTGAGCAACTCATGTATCCCTAATCACACACTACACGGAACAGCATGAGCACCTGGGTTGATTCCGTCGGTGTTGGGGGAATGAACCGGTGCAAGAATGGTGATCCCGGAAACGACGATGTTACTGCACAACCCAACCGATGCGGTGAGGAAACAGAGAACGACGGAAGACTCGAGTACAAGAAATGGAAGTAGACCTGCTGTAGACCGGATGGATGTTCCATGCAGGGGAATTGAGCAAGGTGAGGTTGGAGATGAAGATCTGGTTGGAGTGCATCAGCTCGATGAGGTATCCTCGAGTGTACTTGAGCTTGTTGCTGTGGAACTGCGACCACCACGAGGCGCCCTGCCCATCGATCGTTCCATTGTCCCCTGACATGAAATGAAATCTCAGTCTCAGAACAGTGACTTACTTCACGGAAAGGGAAGAAGCTGCAAACAGGTACCTGTGATGATCACATCGGTGAGGTTTGATCCACCGATAAGACTGCTGTATCTTCCACCAGGCCCATCCCTTCCTCTCCCGTAAGAGGGCAAGGGATCAATGATTGGCCATTCTTTTATATCCTGTTGCAGCATATATCCAAACTAAATGTGTTAGTCTTGCCTGCTTGCAGATACTTTCTGCAGTTTGACTCCGTGCGTCAACGATAAAGGCTGACGATGTTTTACCATACAAAGGTATGTCATCACATCTCTGCAATGTATCAATTACGAGGAGGAGGAGTGGGCGGGGAGATTACCTGGGTGGCGAGGATGACGGCATCGCGGTGGAGGAAGAGGGTGAAGGAGCTGGTGAGGTTGAAGGGCCCGGTGAGCCACCGACCGGCGGGGACGAAGAGCATCCCGCCGCCGTCGGAGGCGAACTGGCTGAGGTGCGAAACCGCAGCCTGGAACGCCGCCGTGTTGGAGGTGGCGCCGTCGCCGACTCCGCCGAAGTCCGACAGGGACGCCGTGTGGGCCCGGCAAGCGGCGGCCGAGTACTTGAACTGCTCCACCCCTCCGCCTTTGCCGTCGTCGCTGCCACCGGGTAACTGGCGCTTTCTTCTGATGCATTCCGCCGGTCCGATGAACGCCGCCGCCACCAGCAGCCACGTCGCTAGAATCTGGCAGCGAAAAGACGATGAATGGTTAGGGAAGAATCAACATTTACAACGGAGCTAAATCTCTGATCCTTTTCACTGTTCCTCGCAGGATCGACACGTAAAAGACGGTTCTTTTGCGATGAAGAAGCGATCTTTGAGGTGGAACTCCAGGAAAAGAGGTGGAGCAAGAACGCAATCCGCAGCGTCATCCTCTCGTTTGCATGCTTCAACATCGATTGATAAGATGAACGGATCAATCCGAGATCAGAGGCTACGAGTTAAAGTTTCGGTTTTTCCGTGTCCTCGAAGGTAAAAAAAATGATTCCTTTTCCTTTAGGAGGAACTCAAGAAAGGGATGACAAGAACGCAATGCGTCAAGTCGCTCTCTTGCTTTGGCAAAAAAGATCACTCTTTTATCGACATTTGAAGAAAAAGGATGCATAGAAGTAAAAAATGAAGCTTTTTTTGGAGAATCAGAAAAAGGGCGAAGAAGGGAATGATAACAAAGAAGAAGCAGAGGAGAAGGAAATGGTCCATACTCTGCTTCCGTTCAACCTAAAACAAGAAGAAGAAGGAGGAGGAGGAGGCCATGAGAGAACAGAGACGGTAACGGTGATACCAGTGGGAGTGAGATGCTGCTGCGCCCTTGCAACTCCATCGTCGATGTCCCTCAGCGACCGGACTTGCGACGAAGACGAGGGGGAGGGCGGGCAAATGGAGTCCATTTATAGGGGCTTCTCTCGTACACCATCATATCCCTTCGGCGTATAAGGTGTGTCCATTGGCGTCACATCAGAGACGTATCTACCTCAACACGATGTGGCATTGATACCGATATTGGATCTCGATTTAGACCTTTTAACCGGATAGAATGTAAGATGGAGATCTATGAGATGAAATCGAAACATAACATCAAGAATTAATCTTTTCATATATTATACAGATATATCATCAAACATTTTCATTGTAATCACATAGCTTTAGTGATGCATTTTTTGTGTAATGATACATCGAGTTGTAATGGTCTTCCGAGGAATCAGTACATGCGAGATAAACATCAAGACGAAAGAGAGAGAGAGAGAGAAAGGGCGACACATCAAACAGTGTTTGTTGACGTTACCTGATTCCAGAAGACGCAGCAGGAGGCAACAATTAAGGCCCGTGATCGTTGCTTCGTCGGCATGCGCGCCCGTGCTCCGCCCCGATCACGGGCGGAGAGGCCGGTGCGGTGACCCACCACAAATCCTCACGTGAACGTGAAAGTAACGAGAAGACGGAGCAGCAGAGCAGGAGTCAAAGCGTCGTGCTGACACATCGCGACTGCAGAGCTCCGAACATTTTTGTTTTTGTTTTGGGATAGTTGATGTTTTCATGTTTGTTTGTTTGTTTTTATTTATCAAGAACACAATTTTCTTTAAATTTTTAGAAATATTCATATAACGGGTGTGACCCTTTTATATTGATCGTGCTGGTGTCAGCACGACATTAGTTTGATCTAGGTCTTGATTTAAGTTGGACCGTTTAAAACGAATCTAATCGAGTCGAGTTTGGGTTGAATCAAAAACCAAAGGGAGACGCCTAAGCGAAGATTACATCGATGTGGTATAACCTTATGATAGACAATGGTGATGAGTGATCCTCTTTTCTTCGATGATAAACGGTAGTAGCATCCTAACCTTTTCTGTGGTAACATTCTTCCTTTAACGACGATGACATTCTTATCTCTTTAGTGACAACGGTTAGTGTAATCATATTCTTTTTATGACGACATCCTTTGGTCCTCTCGATAGCCAACTACGACAACATCCTCTGTAGCTTCATTAGCGACATCATCTCCTCTCAGCAATGTCACCATCTCTCCAATGACTTTATAACTAAGTCAAATAACAGAAAATAAGAGTCAACACTAATGTACCTTGAATAAAAAATCTCTTATTTCACCATCTATTAACTCTAAAATTAGAAATAAAATATAAAAATTAATATAAAATATGTAAAAAATATTATTATAGTTTTAGAGAAGTTTGAATAGGTTTTAAAACAATTAAATTATTGAACTCTCTAAGATATTTTGTGATATATTTATGTTTCGATTTATCTATTTTATCCTATAAACTTTCGATATATTGCACCATCATACAACAAAACAAACCTATTTTAGATTTACAATACCGTATCATATCATTTGGTACGGATGATACATATCACTCCGATAGAGGATCGATACGATGATACATCGATACATCTTAGTATATCATATGTCGATATGATCGATATAACTCGATACAATTCAGTACATATCGTACTAATAATTGATCGATATATCGATATGATATTATATTTTGAACCTTTTTATGTGTTAATGTTGTCACGATTTGCGAGATAAAACCTTAGTCATCTTAACACTTTGGAATCCCGAGAGAGAGAGAGAGAGAGATATAGATGGCTTTTAACATGCCAACATGTTAACTGTGGTAGAAAAATAAATGATCCCATGTCCTTTACTTATATACACCGTCAAATGAGACAGCCAAGAACAGAATCTTCATGTGAGTTTCTAGAGACGGAACACAGAGACCTCCGACGCACCAACACGACACAACACAGGAGGCAAGAAATGTTCCTCCTCCTTGCCATTAAAGAAACCGACCCACTCGAGTAGCAAACACAGATAGGACACAAAAGACTCGACTAATATGGGAAACACTCAAACCAAACATGGTTGAGTGCACTGCACGCACTCCTTTGGGAACCCACCATCTCTCATTGCCTTCCTTTGTTTAGTGCACAGTGGGAGCAGCCTCGATGGTCCATTCCTTCAAGCAAACTACAAATCTACCGTTCTGATCGACCTTTGTGCAGGCAATAGATTATTATTTTTGGATGCAAGTTGGCATGTCAGTATCAACATTTCCTTTCCTTTTATTTCTTCTCATTTTTTTTATTAGAAATCTTATCCTAATATTTTCTTATTTTCAGTTTCATTATATAATTATTTTGTTTTGTTTATTGATCTATGAACTCTTTTTTATTATATATATCTATATACTATTATTTTATTAAAACTCAACAAATATTTATTTTTTTATTTTAACACACGCATCACAATTATATATATATATATATATATATATATTATCTATCAAGTATTTACTGAAATGTGTATGATCCCGAATAATGTTAAGATATATATTAAAAAATTATAGATCTTTTCTCATCTTTTTTTAATCATAATCGACATCGTTATTTCTTTTAGATTTAACGATGGTACATTTACGGATTAGATAAAAAAATTTTGAATAACACTTCGTAATCATACCATTTGATCTATCATTATTTAATTTCAATTTATGATATTAAAATTTTTCATATAATAACATAATCATATTTTTTATGTTTACATCGTTGTTTTCATGTTTCAATATTGAAAGCTACGATGAACTCGAGAAAACGATATATGAACTCGCTCAAGCCGGAAACCTGCAAGAAGCATATATGACTGACTCAGTGACTTGCCATGGGAAGTGCAATCTACTTGGTGAACTCTATCACCCAAGCGTTGGCGAAGATGTAGGTGGCTTTGAACCCGGAGAAGCCGGCCTGCTTGGCCAAGCCATGGAACTCCTCCTCCGTCCTCTCTTTCCCACCCGGGTTGTGAGCCAGCATGATGAGGTCGACGTGGAAGACGCCCTGAGCTCGGGGAGTTGGCTCCGGAACCACCGGTAGAACGCACTCCACCACTATCACCTTCCCCTTCTCCGGCAATGCTTCCCAACAGCTCTTCAGTATCTTCGTGCAGTGCTCGTCGCTCCAGTCGTGGAGAATCCACTGTAGTTCATGCCATAGTTCAGACTTACTATCTCTCAAGACTTCTAATTTAACATTTAACCGAGCTTGTTGGACTCTAAATCATCAAATGAGGGGGTTTAATCAAGGTGGAAGCTGACCGACCTTCATCAAGATTGCATCTCCGGAGGGAACACTCGCGAACATGTCTCCGCCGACGTGTTCGACTCCTGCAGCAAACGATATGAGCAGAACGGGATGGTATCGTGGAGACGAAAGGGAAACAGAAGGGAGGAAGACCTGGGAAGGGCGGCGCCTCGGAGATGACGTGGGGGAGGTCGAAGTTGATGGCGTGGATGTGAGGGTGTTTGGAGGTGATCATGAAGAGGGTGGCGCCGATGCCGCCGCCGACGTCGACGAGCCGGTTGACGTCGTCGAAGCCGCGGTAGATGTCGAGGAGCTTCTTGGTGATGATGATGGAGTGGTTCTTCATGCCGTCGTTGAACACCGCGTTGAAGCGGGGGTCGGTGCCGTGGTACTCGAACGCCGTCATGCCGTACGCCCTGTTGAAGGGGATGCCACCGTCCAACACCGCATCCTTCAAGTAGTACCTGCCATCAGATCATGCATATCTCGGGTTAGATCATAGTGATATATAATAGATTTTAGACTAATGAACCGATCTAAATTAGGTATCATAGACTACTTAAGCTCTTATCTTAACATCTTCTAAATCGATCACTTCATGTAGCGCCGCCATGCTACATACTAACTGTAAGATGCGAAGCTAAAGACTGGATTACCAGCTCTCCATGAGGACCTTGTCCTGGTTCATCAAAGCTAAAGCAGCCATGGACACACCGTCCTCGTTCTTGGTCAGGTACTTGCACACCGGGGCCGCCCCGTACGTCCTCGACGGCCTCCCCTCGGCGTCGGCCTCGACGGTGCAGCTGACGACGTTGTAGGCGGCCAGAAGGCGGAGCATGCGGTCCACCATGACGGCGGCGTGCGGGTTCTTGGTGGGCAGCCGCGCCGCCACGTCCGCGGGGCTCAGCCTGACGCCCGGGCCGGCCTTGGTGAGGATCTCGAGGAGGTCGAGCTCGATGGCCGCCTTCAGCGTCATGGGTAGGATGGAGCCGCTCGCGAGCTGCATGGCGTACATGCACGCCTCCTCATCCTCCTCCGGCGTCAGCTGCACCGCGTTCTTGACGGAACCCATGGCCGGCTGGTCTTCAGAGAGAGAGAGAGAGAGAGAGAGGGTGGTGAGGTGAGGAGGGGTAGATGAAGGTGGTGGATTTATAGGGGCCATCGGTTCACCCACCGCACCGCCACCAAGGCAACAGCAGGTGGTGGTGGTTTGATGATGGGTGTGGCAGAGCAAACGAGTGAAAGAGGAAGGCGGGTGTGGCTTTCTGCACAAAGGTGGCATGTCCTCCCTCCCCTACTGCTGAAACGATGATTAATAAGTCCTTCATGTTTGCACAACCCTTTTCACTTTTTCCCTTATTTTTGGGAGGTATGACAATAGAATATTGGTTTTTAAATATTGGCAAACAAAATTGCACTTTTAGTTATTAGAATATTACAATGAAACTTATGTGATTGACTAAAATAAATCGATAAACACATTTAGAGTAGAACTTGAGCAAGAGGAAAGAAGAAGAAGAGGAGACGTACCATCAAAACTTGGGAGTCGAAAGCTATGATCGTGTCTCCCAATAACAACTCCATTCTACCCAATCATCATCATATCCTTTGAAATCTCAAGCCTCCACAAGAGTGACTTGGAAGACAGAGGTCCCTGCACAGAATGGAATGGAAATGCAGTCAGTAATGGCTTACCTACTGGTCCTGAGGAGAGAGAGAGAGAGAGAGATTGGGTTGGGTAGAAAATAAGTTGGCACCACACCACATCATTGCTTTCAGATCACCTGCTAACATCCCCCAGTGTGTGTGGAGCTGCTTCTTTGTATCTGTCCCATCTATCAACCACCCTCAGATTGAAGACCCTTTAAGTCTTCTTAATGGGTAAAAATGTACTCGATCGACAACCATTATAAGTAAAGTAGGGGAGATTCAAATTGTTTGAAGAACACTGATGGTTGCTTGGGTCGCAAGAGAAATATGCACACTATGATGAAGACTAATTATTCATCATCATACTGAAACAGCAACATGATACTTTCATTTTGATGGCAGACAGGATACATGACAAATCACAAATTGCATGTTCAATATATAAGCCCAGAGTTACCAAAAACACTAATGATATAATGTGTTTCAAAACATAAACATCACTGTAAGTTACAACTAAGCTGCTTATTCCCCTAGTTTATTTGGAAAGCACAAAGGAAAACAGGAAGAGGAGACGCGGCTGACTAAAGATTTTAAACCTCTTTGTTAGAGAAAGAAAGAGATGCATCAGGGAAGAACACAATGGATGGAAAACTACAACCATGTACCTAGTTCAAAGATACAGGGACCTTTATTGTGGAGTCTGTGCAAATGGTCTCTTTAGTGGTTTCGCCAGCTGGGTGGTCAGCACACTCGAATCTTAGTCTGATATGCAGAGGCTTCATGAAGATCATATCTTCTACATCTTCAAAGGTTTTTGAAAGCAACCTAATGGATGCATCTTCTTCCATTTTTCTGACTTCATGCTTGTTGGAGTCGAGAAGCGTTGTCGCTCGCAAACTCCACTCCTCTGTACTACCTTGTGTTTTCTTTGGCTTCAGATAGACAACTGCCGATACCACCACCTAGGATCAAAAGCAATCAACATCATGTTACCACCGTATGTGGCGGACTAAACCACAGCGGTATTAATCATAAAAAGAGAACTTGCTACAAACCTCTGGTGTCGCAAGCATGTCAAAATCTAAGATATACCATAAAAGACTTCTTGCGGGTTAAAAAAACAACAACACAAATTGATACGTCAGAACTGCAACATAAGGAAACTGGTATTTGTGACTCACTGATGGGGTCTTATCTAAACCATGCATGACTGCTTGTACAAACACAAACATGAAATCATGAAAAATCAAGATTACCTCAAATTTTCTTGGACCACCATCTATCCTCCATTTTGGATATTTGATCTTATGGTCGTTGAACAGAAAGATGAAAAGAAAAGGGATAGACTGCGCACAATCTTTTTAACAGGGAAAAGTTATTTTCCTTTTGTTTCTCTTAGTATCCTGATTCTGGCTGATTGTTTTTTTTTTCTTGCTGATTTGAATTTGGGAAAAGCTATTATTTTCTACAAGCATGCATGATAATGAAATTCAAAAAGAAAACCAATATTGCAGGGGCAAAGCTAAAAAAAGGACTGAGTTTACATGGAAGCTTATCATTAGTGGTCAAACAATGACTCCATCTGGATGCATCAGAAATTTAATTTGCAAGGTTTTACATATGCACAAATAAATTAAATATGATGAGCCATATCGCCCCACTTTTAAAATCAGTTTACAAGGAAGATGTACCAACAGCAACACATCCCAGATCTGACTTTCATGCTTGTTTGTCTTGATAGAGAGATCTCCATCAAAAGAAAAGCTGTGATTGAGATGAAAAACCAATTTCAACAGAAAACAAGAGAACGTGCATCCATCATCACCAAAAGCAATCAAGTGATATACCTTCTGAATATTAATCCATCAAATTCCAGAGAGAATGAAATTCTACCTTGCTAAGAGAACAACTTTAAATAGGAGTTCATGAGAATAGTGAAACTGGGTACCTCAGCAGTCCCAGGACTTATGGTTAGAGAACAATCAAAATGAATCTTGTCCTTAACTTGGAAGTGTTCCTCAGGAAGTTCCTCTCCATCTTCAGAACAGGGTTCATCCTCCATTTTCGAAAAGGCAAGGTTATCCAATTCATCAAACCACTGCTGAGCAACACCAACCTTGCAAACCCACCAAAATAGTTTTGATTACTAGAGCAAGGGAAGTCACAAGAGTGAAGAAAAGAAAGGCCCTCTTCATGATACCTTCTTTGCGCCAGCAACTGCTCCCTGCAATCCAGAGAGTTCTGCAGCAGATCCTCTAGCTTGGCACCATATGCAACTTCTGTCCACTGGTGCTACGAGTTCAGTACCATGAGGTATATCCACAGAAAATTGTATATCACATCTTCCTGTAAAAAATCAGACAATGTACCATGAGTTCAACAATGTAGTTATCTCCTCCATGCCATACACCAAATTAATTCAAGCATGGTATACTGATAAGTTGTGACCAAGAAAAAGATTCCCAGAGATGGTAATCTGAGACCATGAATGCTTTTTCGTCTACTTCGTTTGTTTTTGGAAACCATGAATGTTAAACAGCTAGTATAGAACATTGTATAATATTGACCATTGTATATTCAAATGATATGAACATGATAAAGAACTACAACTAATGCAATTTTATCTGATTCATAATCAATCATTGACAATAACGACAGGGTACCTCCTGACATTTCAAAAGAACTACAGCAAGATACCCACCATCTATGCAGATTAAGATAATCTCTATGCTTAGGAATAAAAAAAGAATATAATATGTCAGACAAGAAAAGTATGTTATATGATGAACCAGAATCCTATTACTTACCAGGAAGGACATCAAAATGATGGAGTTGCTCACTACTAAAGCTCCCTGCATTTCCACTAGAACATGACAAGCATATCAAGGAATTAGAAAAACTAAAACATCACACCTTTAGCTCATCACTCAAAGGTAAACAGGCAATCAATCACTTGCTAGGTAAACAAAATTTCCAACTGAAAATAAAGATTGAAACCGAATCACCACACCTATTAACAACTCTTTCAAGAGGACAAACCATCCAATATGGTAATCCAAGCACTCCTAAGTTTGAAAAATGTAGAAATGAAATGCCCCTGGATTCTCGATGATATTTGAGGACTCTTTGACTAGCTTCATGGGAAGGAACATGGAACGTAACAGTTAATAAATTTTTTAGCGCAGAAAGAGAAAGTATAGAAGTTTCAAGGATAACCAACCTGCATCACACAAGATAACATCATTTTGGAAGCTTGCCACTGATGAAAACAAACCAGCAAAAGGGATTCCCTCAAACGAAAGACAATGATGAAGTCTCTTTGATGGCATATTCTGGTAAATATCCTTCAGTAGAGTTACTTTCTCCATTATCATGTCCCCGCACATTTCCATAATGTTGGAGACTCCTATCAAAAATCAGGTCTGTAGTTGAGACTTATTTGATCAAAGATACTAGTGAAGCCATAAAATAAAAGACATACCTCTTACAATCCTCTTAATTTCTCCAGTTTCCATGCTCACAACCCATAAAGTTTCAAAGCTGCAAAATCAGATTATTGATCATGCAAAGGTACCATACATATCTCATGCATTCAATGCTCTCCCAAGTCCAGACATTTTTCTGGGCAAACTTCTATTATATTTTCAGCCTGAACTCAAATAACAATCATTTCTTTATTTTTTGACAAAATAAAAATATCATAACCTATCACAAGAAGATAAAACCCAACTACCTAACTACTTTGACATTTAAAGAATGGTTGTACTTGCCTTTCTTTATATCTGGATATAGCTGATGGAATGGCTTATTTATTACCAACAACTAACATAGATAATAGAATGAAATCATAATTCCAGACTTTTACTTGTAAAGATGCATTATATACCTTTTTTTCTTAGGTATTATATCATGATGCTTAGAAAGAGCTAAACTATCAATCCTAGCCAACCTTCGTTTAGAGTCTAAAGTCAAGGTTCACTTAAAGCAATGGTTGAAGAACTAGTCTAGAACTGCTGGTGGGAAAGAGTATACAAACAGGTCTACCTATATAAGTTCAAAGTCAAGTAGTAGTTTATCCAAAGTTCGTCATACCGCAATATACCACTCGATATGAGCGGTACATATTGGTCCAACAAAGAGCCGATACGGGCAGTACATCACTATGCTCCCATGATTTGAAACCAACCATGTCACAGTAGGAAATTCTTTTGTAATAATTCAGCAAAAAAAATTATTATACAGGAAATATATTCTATTTTGATATATATTACTATAAAAGTTATTTATATGATTAAAAAATTATTCCTTAAAAGAAAACAATAAAATGTGAAAAATATCAACATAAACATTAATAAGAATAATATAGAAATATTCAAATAACATAAAAAGTTCAAAGATATAGAATAAGTTATTTCTAGAAACAACAAAAGATACATCCTGCGGGGTATAGAAAGTAAAATTTCCGGAAGCAGATGAATGACAATTTGCATATGGTAAGTTTATTCAAGCCTCAATCTCCTCCACCATCTCCTTTTCCTACTTGAGTGCCCACATGGTTAAGATAGGCCAACATTTTAAACTATTATGCCTATTTAAAATAGCATCTTCAAGTAGACAAATCTTCCAAATCATCTTCCATACCAAATGAACTACAATATTTTAGAAACATGGTGATAACGGGATACAAAGGTTTTGCTGACAAAATCTTTAGTGAGACAATGTTAGTTGACAGAAGTTGCTAATAAATCTCACCATTGGCATAGAGGTGAATATGCATACATGCATATAGACAAAGCTGCTCATGCTTAACCATGCCACAGTTTGCTTATGGTAGACACTTAAACCACCATTCTTGGCGTACTTCCAGGTCTTTATAAATGCTGGACTGCCACTGAAGATTATCAGATATGGCCAAATTCAGTGTTCTCTACAATGTGATACGATTATAAATAATTTCTATGCCTCAGGTCAATCAGAATACTGATGGAATGCCTCAACCAATAATTTTGTCACCTGCATGTTGAAACTATTGTTGTCATTTTATTTGACTGAAATCTACAGATTTGTCCCTTTGATTAGGTTAGCAGATCATTTTAAGCCTTAATACATGCACCATGCACATGAGGACCATAAATGGTGTTGAACTTTTAAAAGTCTTAATTTGGCTGTTCAATGTAAAATAACGGAATGGTTTATTTTTACCTTGACCAAGTATTTTAACTCAAATTGGGTGTTATACAAGTCATCCATCATCCAAGAAGTTTGAAAAATAACATGAACATGTAGATGACGCAATATTTAATTTCACACTTGTTTGATATCTACCAAAACCACAGGGCATGAAAATGGCTCCCCTCTAACTCAACAGTTCAACAAGAAATATAACTTTTGCAACAAGTGGAGCAATGCCTAAACACATACCAAAAGTTTTTCTAAAATTGTTGAAATGGTAAATGATCATCCAAAGCTGAAAATTTGGCAACATATTTATACAGTTTAAATTAAAATAAATTATACATATTCAGTTTAAATTAATTAGTAAAAGGCATATATCACCTGCGGTCTATTGTTAAGAGGTCATTATCCCTTGTCTTCATCAAATACCATGGAAATTTAATCAAGTCCACATCAAGCTCCCCAGCTTGTGAAACAACTTTAGTTTCCAGTCCAAGTTTATCTAGGATCCAGCTCCAAATACTGCTACTTTTCCGAACACAAGCAGGGTAAATTGTCTCCAACACTCTCTTTTCCATGTCAGCTCTTCTAATGGCATGATTCTACCAATAAATTAATGTGTAAAGATTAAGAAAAAGGAAGAACATATCACTAGTTGCATCTTCTATGCCACTTGTATAACTCTTCATTAAAGGAAAAAAAGTGGATATAAAATCAAACATTAATACAAGTTCACAAAAATCAGAGTGATAAAAAAAATTGAAGTAAAATGTGAAGACAGTTCAATATAATGCAGAACATAAATTCAAATCTATTATTTTCAAAATGAAGAAAACAATAAAGATAAAAAGGAACAAAACCAGCAACTAAAATGAGAATTCTTATGATGCATCACAACAAGGGTTGTAAACAAGTTGAACAAGAATGAAGAGAATCCTTGTTTGTGCTTGGTCTAGACGAGCATATAGTTGATCATGCTCATCTTGAGTTTGATTAAATTCACAGAATTTTGAACAGATTGAGCTTGAGTCAAACACAAGTTCAAATTTGAGCTGTTCATGAATGCAAGAACCATGAAAGCCCTATCCACGGCAAAGATGGATGGCAAAGAAAGTGGCACTATCCACAAGACCCTTTCTCATGTCTCTCCTGATCTCCCTCAATGCACCTCCCATTGCTTCATCACCGCTTGTTGCCTCATCATTGCCTTTAGAACTCTTCACAATGAGGTTTGCATTACAAAGACATCAGGTATAAGGAAGAATTGAGATGCGTTAATCACCATATTGTATGTCATACCTCAGAGTCCACAAAGAAAAGACAATTTTCATCAGGATGATAGAAGGATCCAGCAGGCCGGAACAATTTGGCAGATTCAAATTCACCATCCTCGAAACCTGGGGAACAACCGATCTGCAAAATGAATGAAATCACTGTATATTGTATTATTTGAATCATCAGATAAACCAGAACCCCAATTTATTCAACATTTTAAGAAAAGTTAACAGTATAAAACACCTGAGTTATTACTACCACCGTCAGAATAAAAATATACTTGAGTTAGAACTACCATCATCAGAATAATAAAGGATAAGGAAACGTTATGGCTTAGACATACCAATCTTGGCCAGATCGACAATGCGAGCTAGCTTAGATTAATGCACATCTAGGTTGGATCCCCATGGATTTAGGCTGGATCCACAAATGAGCATACTTGGCCGATCTAGACCAGAACCATGCTGATCAATATTAAATTTTTGCAGATTTAGGTAGGATCCAAGACAAAACCATATGAAACTAGATTACATTCAGATGGATCTTCATGAAATACATACATCCAGCATAAATTCAACACTGCATGATTGGAACATGAAATTTTAGGCTTCACTTTGCAAAAAAAACCATGATTAAGAAAGAAAATTAAGACACATGATATTAAAATTCGAACTTGATTTGGAGAACTAGAAATATGCCCCATATCCCATATCAATTTGAGAAATTTAATACAAAAGGGAGTTTTCAAAAACATGGAGCGTAAAAGAGTTGCTGGTAAAGAAGAAAGAAGAAAAGGGAACAGGTTAGGAAGACCAAAATTTGATGCGAGGGTACAAGCATCCCTACAGTCAGCTAGCATGCACAGGGCAGTGTGACTAGCCTAATTCTATAAGATCACTAGCGCCTTGATTCAGCTACCTTTTCTCTAGTGTGTTGCATGTGCAGCACTGCATGCAATTGCATCTCTAAGTTTCTAAATTCTATTTGTTAAAATATTACATTGATGCCATTTTAATTTCTTATAATCGATCATGTGAAAACATTTATGGAATTTTATATAAATGGTTTTCAAAAGCTAATTTAGATTAGGTTGTAGGATCTTATGATGCTATGATGCAAGTTTATGGACCCTCAATAGTTCTTGATAGGAGAGCAAGTTTAAAAATGTTGCTAGCAATAGTAGAAGATAACTAGTGATACAACAATAAGAAAAGCCAGTGGTGAAAAGCAGTGGAGATCACCAGCAGCCTGTGATCTCCAAGGAGATTTTAAGGTGCTGCTTCAAAAGCCATATGACGATGGTCTCCTTGTAAAGATTTCAAAATTTCATTTAGGAAGATTTGTCAGTCATTAATTTCAATATGACTTTACTTTTGTTAACAATCTTGAAAAAAAAGATTTAAAATATATCTGTATATGTAGATGCAAATGGAAACCATATATTTGTAACTGACAGTAACTGTACTAGGATCATCATTAGTGGTGGTGAGTAAAGTGTGAGAGAAAGCATAAAGGTAAACACACCTTTTTAGCACTCAATAGTTGCAAAGAGAAATTATAATAAAATCATGCCACTAATTTCTAGAGTAATGATGGGTGCCAAAGTGCTACTTTGATACATACTGTATGTGCTTCACTTCCTCATAAAAGCAGATGGAAGATACTATCTGTCAGTGCAAAGTAAAAATTTGTGTATATGACCATGTTACCTTCTTGTTCTTCAGGCTGCAATCTTATTCCAGGTTGTAATCTCGTTTCCTTAAGAACATGGAATGTGGACTAACACAAATAATTAAGTGTGACACTTGAGGAATCATCCTGTGTCCTAAGAGGTTACGACAACTTTTCATGAGTGCTAGTTTCAAAGCAATTCTACCTCCCAAGACTTCTGAGTTTGACAACTTTGCTACATGTAGATCAGCCTATGGTCGTAATCATCTCCTATTATTTTTCTTTTTAGGATTCCTATTGTCCTTTTCTCTTCTGATCTTCCTTGTGTTTATCTTAATAAACATAGCAGTATTCCAACGTTCGCCTCAAAAATCTCTAATATAGTATAACAGGCTAAAATTGAATATAGCATGTCTAAATGTAATCAACAGGCAAGCAGATTAATTCTTACACAATCCAAAATCTTCCCCGCACCATCACTAATGATGATCCTATGATGGTTACTGTCAGATATAAATATGTGGTTTCCATCTTCATCTACAGACACAGATCCTGGAATGGTCAAAAATAGAAATGCTAGTAAATCCAGAAGATAGAAGACCTTATCAGTGATTTTATTCAAATAAAGATCATACCAAAAATACTGGCAACCAGTCAGCAAAAATTAAACAACCAAATATGACAATCTAAATCTGTCAAGACTGAAAACAGCAAGTTTGAAATGGTTTACAAGGTATGCCATCTACCCTTTATTCTCCAATCATTGTAATTACAGAACATACAATCCATTCAAGAAAAAAAGAACATACAAAATGTGTGATAGATTTACAATTTGCATTACTTAACACCATACAAACAAATGAAAGAAGAAAATAGACAAAGAACATGTTGTCAGGTGATCTAGATTCCATGACTCGGAGCTGCAAGCAGTAGTGGGAAGACTCAGAGGACACACCATCAAAGAAAAAAAGATCCACCTCATGAGCTCTAATTTTGAGGCTCCCCTCATATAAGGCTCACAAACTAGCCTCATTAGCTTTCTCAAAATGTCCAATGTTTAAAATATATGGCTCTATGATGTTTGATTGTCTATGTTACCAATTGAGACATCAATATGATGAAAGAAATCAAAGTATATTTGATTTTTGAAGAAGTAAAAATATTTATTCAATTGAATAAATTCAAAATAAACAGAAGTGTCTGTTTGGTTGCAAGGAAAAAGATGGAAAATGATTATCCACTAAAAACTTTACACAAAACATAGGTACAAATTCATAGAAGACAAAAGGAGTTGATTCCCTTTCATTTTTCAGCTGTTTGAATTATATGAAAAAGTTACATAATTTTTTAGAGATATATGTTCAAATTTAACAAAAAAATGAGGATTTAATTTATTCTTTTTTTCATTTTCCACAGAAAATTTTGAAGATGAAGAGTTAACATTCATAAAAATGTGCAAAATAGTTTTCCAGATTATACAGATTTCTTACCATATAAACATATAAAAATTCAATTTCCATAGGAAAAACATACTTTAAAGAAGTTTTTGTTAATGAAAAGGAGAAACAGAAAATTTTGGTTCTGACATAACCCTGTTTCTTTATTATAACTTTTCTACAGTTACAGTTATTTGGTTTGTGTTAATTTACTCCTCTCAGTCACCACCTTTCATGATAACGATTAACAACTCAACATCCTAACCTTTAAGTTAATGGAAAAACAACATTTTCTTAATACTCACATCTAATTTCTTAACATTCAAATACTGCTCTCTCAATCAATAATAGAGATTAATAGTAGCTGTAGAAAACTAAAATGCAATCCTTGAAGGCTCAAACTTCAGTCTAATCTCTTTCTTAGGCATCCAATGGCTGTTTCCATGCTAGAAACTAACTCAGTTCAATGCAAAAACAAAAAGGATATTATAGGCGATTTATGCATATTGGCATGTATAACAGTTCATTCATGGAATGATAGATTCATATCTATCAATAATGACTGGCATACTGTCACGGACAAACTTCTAAACAAGGTGTTTGATGTAATGCTTATGTATGTCCGTGTCTTTTGGCATGTTCATGCCTTGTACAGAATGTAAAGGGGCGGCCGAAGGCTTAATAGTCCCATTTTAGTTGGGTTGGTGGCCTCTTTAGGCTTGTAAATAAAGGTTGTGTCATGTGGACACGCTCGAGAGCTTTTCGGTCTGTAATGGACCATTTTACCCTTTGTTGTGCCACTGTTCAGAGCTTGTAAAGTCTGTTTGTAATTTGCTTTGTCTATGAAGTGTTTTTCGGACATGTTTGCTTGTGGATCCCGTTTGAGGCGTTCTCTTTAACCCGTTCTCTCTTTTGTTGGTCCTAAGGGACAATGGGAGGCTTCGGGGAGGCTGACCTTTGCGGACGGACGCGCAAGGGTGCCGCACGACTTAGGCAAAACAGCTAAGTTCGTGTCATATGGTATCAGAGCGGGACAAGCACTCATAGAAACACTTGACATGCAAACGTGGGGGACCTAGCGGGGCTGCGTTGAGGGCAGTCAGCAACGCGCGACCGTTTAAGGGAAAACGAGCATGGAGATGTAGGGAAAAGAGTCGCTCAGAGGAGCGGGCATCTGAAATTGGCATTCAGAGGATTGGCCAACCCTTCGCGCAAGAGGCACCACGAGAACAGGCAAGCTTGGAAAAATTTGGAGCGCACAAAGGTTGGGATGGCTGAGTTTGAGCTACGGCTCAACGTTGACAACTTTACTTGATGGTGCTCAAGGCAAGCGAGGCGCTTGGCAAAGGACGAGACCATGCAAAGTGGAATGAGTTGCTCAGCGACCGAAAGAGTTGTGCAAAGCTCACAGAGGTGAGGGGAATTGCTAACTCGAAGAATTCGGTACTCATGCATGGGCTTGTATGCGGACGATGGATTGTTCGTGGCCATCCCAAGGCGACCGAGTCTCGGCGCTATGGAGCATTGAAACTTTCTCTTCGGCATGCGAAGGATACGTCTGGAGGAAGCTGAAGTGTGCAACGAGTTCAGCATGTTGCTAGGCCTTGAGGGGTGCAGTGGTGGCTGTATTGACGTGGAGGTGCAATCTAGCAAGTGCGTTTGCAGGAGGCAGAACAATGCACAGTTTATTCAGCAGATCGGAGTAGTCCAAGGGGATGGTGGTCTCCGAAACGAAGAGAGATGTTGCTCAAATGGGATAGTTATCCAGGAGGGATAAGTCCCGGCTCTCCAGAGGGAGAATCATGTGCGACGGACTACACATGTTGAGGAGGAGTACCTCAACAAAACAACAACTCCACGAAGCTCGATGGACTGAGCAAGCGGCGAGGAGTCGTCGCATGATCTCGCTTGAGAGAATGCATTGGTGGATGCATTGCGAGATCAAGTGGGGGAGCGACCCAAAGCAACTTAAATGAAGGCACACTTGGAGTCGATGTGGAGATCGGACTCAAGGGAGGGCTGACCCGTGGAATGGTGGGCACGAGGGCCACCATCGACTCAATGCAAAAACGAGGAGCGGAGCAACTTGGGTGTAACTTGGTGAAGTACCCAAGCCGCATGAAGGGAGCCAGCAGAGAAGTTGGAACATGGAGCAGAAGCACAGTGCATTCCTTAGACAGAGGTCAAAGACATGAACTCTTGCAGAGGCAAGAGTAGGATCATGTTGTTCCATGGGTCCTTCATTCTGACGGAGCGGACTCATCTTGCATGGTGCCAAAGACGAAGGGAGCTTCTAGGCACATGCACCTTATCTCGGAGGAGCATTTGATGGAGGAACTAAGGCGACTCAATTTGCGGAGGCGAAGTTGGGTTCAGAAGGCCTTAGCACGGGGCAAGAGGATGCAGAGGCGGGTACTCTTGAAGAATATGCCATAGTGTTGCCATTCGAGTTGCTATGAAGGAAGCGGTGCGCAGCGGAGATTGTGCTGGTAGGGGCAGAGGCCTAGGATCCAGGCAATGGTGCACAATTTACAGCGAAGTCGGTGGACTTCGGGAGCTTCTAGGCGACGGACTGTCCTAGAGCGGTGCTTCATCTAGGTGTGACCCAAGAGTGGGTGGATGAAGGTCGATTGCCAAAGGAGCGAACAAAATCGAAGGTGGAGGAGACCCTGCGATGTATTGGCAGAGGCCACACATGGAGGGTTCACAATTCGAGTTTATTCCACAAGGATCAGAATGCAATGGAGATGTCACCAGGAGGCGACATGGTGCAGCGGATCGTGGTGGGACAGTTCGTGGCAATGCGATACACACGACAGTCCCGGGAGGGACTAGATCATATGGAGGTATGATCGGGAGCTACTGGGAGCTCCGCTTTAGTGAACAACACGACGGAAAGAAGGGCTATGGATTCAAGGAGTGAAGGCCATGGTACCGCAGAGGCGGGTCTTCCGGGCGTGCACCAAATTTTGCATCGGATGAAAACCTTTGGTCATCAGCATATGGGGGCTGGGTTCCACCAAGGGAAAAGTTCGAATGCAAGTACCAGTGAGTCCCATGAGAGGGACTTGATCATGCAGAGGTATGATCGAAGCAGCTGGAGAGTTGGACTGCTCCAGAGCTCATATTCGCTTAAGGGAGCCCGACAAGTCAGAGGACAAGGTCGAGTAAGCGAACGTTGCTACCAAGGAAGCTAAGGAGAACAGAATCGATGCAAACCCTACAATGTGATGGCAGAGGCCATGCATGGGAGTTGCAGTCTGTCTTTCCATCGACCAAACAGACTGCTTGGAGAACACAGATGTGTTGAAGCTGGAGGTCGAAAGGGGCGAGGAAGCGACGACAAGTCCAGAGGGACTTAGCTACCGAAAATCAAGCAATCAGTGAGAATGGAGGTGGACTCAGAGGAGTGTCACGAAGGCATATCTATTGATTGTGAAGAAAAGGGATGTAGATGCGAGGCGACGGATAGTAGGGCCATGGGCATGGCAGCGCCATGGTACCGCAGAGGCGGGACTTCCGTTAAAGTCATTGATCCCTTGCTCTCACGGAGGGAGAGCGCTTGGTCGTGAAAGGGGCCGAGGAGGTGGAGCATGCAGAGGCAATCTCGAAGTACCGAGACAAGGCTGAAGGGCAGAGGCCAAGAAACTTCGTAAGACCGGTGTCAACAAGTTTCTCATCAAGATAGCCGTAAGTGAAGGACTTCGGGTCATGCAAGAGTGCACGACCAAGGAACGAAGCAGGCAGTACGTGGTGCTGTACCTTTGCTACTCAGTGGAGTAGGCGGCAGGGTTGATGGAGAAGACGGTACAATCCCAGAGGCGACCTCATCTATCAGAGAATTACTCCAAGTTGGGGTGAAAACTTCCTGCATTCCAGAAGTTCAATGGCATTGAGAAGGTGAATCACAGTAGCTAACTCAACGCAAGGAGTGCAAACACTTCAAGTGCTTCAGAAGTGTGAGCAAAGAGCAGGCGAAGGCCAGTAACCAGCTCGATGCATGAAGTACAACCTCGAGGAGGCGGGCGAAGTCAAGTAACCTTTGCCTTCTCAACTCTTAAGAGAATGGGCGAAACCGAGTACCCCAGTTCTCTTATCTATCTAGCAGAGGAGCTCCGCACAAATTCAAAGACCCTTCGAAGATAATGGAAGACAATAGTTGTCAAATCCTCACCAACGGTGATCAGTGCTACTGAGAGTAGATTGTCCGCTTCATTTCCCAACGAAATGCCAATCGAAAGCGGAAGTGATGCGAACCTACTTGGATGTGACAACTAACTGAAAGAAGAGTCAATGAGCAGATTTTGTGGAGGAAGGACCCAAAACTTCAGAAGTTTGCGAGGCGATGCTCGTTAAAGCTCCAACAAGCATCCACCCAATTCCAGCAGCATGTGGAAATTTTGAGAAACTGGCGCAGTAAGAATGGTCTTTTCCTTCATTTGGTGGATCCGCAGGAATCAACGAGGATCAACACAACTCAGCCAACCCCACACCAGAGTCAGAGTCATTGGCGAGTTGAAGCAGCATGGCGGATCAAAGGTTCGACTACTCAAAAACAGCAGCGGAGAGCAGCTGGGAGCCAGGAGGCGCATTGCAGCTGGAGCAGAAGATTGAAGACTCAGCAAAGGCGAAGAGTTGCAGTGTTCACAAAGGCTTCGACGAGGACGTCGAAGGGATAAGTGGGGGAGAATGTCACGGACAAACTTCTAAACAAGGTGTTTGATGTAATGCTTATGTATGTCCGTGTCTTTTGGCATGTTCATGCCTTGTACAGAATGTAAAGGGGCGGCCGAAGGCTTAATAGTCCCATTTTAGTTGGGTTGGTGGCCTCTTTAGGCTTGTAAATAAAGGTTGTGTCATGTGGACACGCTCGAGAGCTTTTCGGTCTGTAATGGACCATTTTACCCTTTGTTGTGCCACTGTTCAGAGCTTGTAAAGTCTGTTTGTAATTTGCTTTGTCTATGAAGTGTTTTTCGGACATGTTTGCTTGTGGATCCCGTTTGAGGCGTTCTCTTTAACCCGTTCTCTCTTTTGTTGGTCCTAAGGGACAATGGGAGGCTTCGGGGAGGCTGACCTTTGCGGACGGACGCGCAAGGGTGCCGCACGACTTAGGCAAAACAGCTAAGTTCGTGTCAATACGGCAAAGCTGGATGCAGAAAACTCTTCCACAAGTGTTTATATCGCCCTCAATAGCAACATTGTTTACATTGCTAGTTGAGTATGGATGTCAATCCACCACTCCTTGCTTCTTACACTTTCCTATCAATCATGCAATCTTGATTACATATTCCTATTCTTATTTATATTATTTTCATATTTTAATATGAACTAATAACCATCCCCCTATGCAGTCACAAACTCACAATGCACATAAGCCATACGATACAAGAACATCAACTTGTTGCAGTTGATTTTTGAAGCGTTGATTGTTAGAGCTAGCAAACTCTATATGAGAATAACTTTTATGTTAGATTCTGAATCCAATAGGCTTGCTCAAGTATGTGTCCGTTTATATACATTATCTAATAATTGAACTTATTGTTAAGAAAGAATCCACTTTATTAACTTGTTATGTTAGATTCTACATCTAATAGGTTTGCACAAGTATGTCTCTGTTTATAATTATCTAATAAATGAACTCATAAAAATTAAAAAGATACCACTTCATTATTCAACCTTATGTCACATGGTGCATAGTTATTTACCTTCTTCTTGACTACAAGAAGCAATTATTAGCGTATTACTACCTTCGTAAACATAAAAATATATCCATATAATATAGTATAACTAGAATATATAAAAGCAGTACAGTCGAAAAATCCATTTACCAAGATCATAGTAACAGACCAAAAGCTGTGATGTTATGCTCTTAAGTATCAACATGAGACAAGCATTAGTTATTTAAAAAGGATAAGTGAACCAAGAAGAAACATTGGTTATGGACATTATTGATTCCTTATAAAGAAGCAAAATCAGAAAGCCAACATAATGAGCTAGTAACATATATGGAAAAAAATCATAAGGATTCCAAAGAAACAGGAAAACATGTACCTGGATAACAGAGAATTAAGTTCCTAAGAGAATTAAAATAAGGTTCCTTTACAATCTCCATATGTCTTGTTTTATCGTCGGTATTCTGCATACCAAGAGCAGTTTCTTTCTTAAATGGGCTGCATTCCTCGATGGCTGCATGCAATCATAAATTGGAGTTAGTATGGGAAACTATGTGTAGCCCCAAACAAATATTCAATACTAGTTATGCTAGGTTGCATGGATTATGGAAGATGATTTCAAAATTTACAGAAAGATGAGAAAGAAATGATTGAGAACAGTAAAGCAAGAGATCAGTAGACTTATGGAGCAGTAAAACCTAGCTCCTTACCACAATACAGGCAATCAAATTTCAACTATGGATTCAAGTAAGGTATTATTAAGGAGGATAGCTCCTAATGACAACAGTAAATGCAAAACTAAAAAAACTAGCAATATCAAAATGTAGAAGGCACAAAACTAAAATGCTCCTGTAAGTTCCTACATATGAGTGAAAGGAACCTCATGATCAATGTTTCATGTACCTGATGGTATGGTAAGTACTGAGTCTATTGACCAGTGCTTACTGGTCCAACAAAGGGCCGGTGTATCAGACCATATGATACAGTATCAGTCAGTAGTATTTTTTTATTATTTTTTATTGGTACTGGATTGCACAACTAGTATATCATGTAGTACACTTGTACCATACCACTCCAGCGGTTTATCAAAAATGATACATGATCAAAATAGGAACGTGAAGGTTTTTGTAAACACTGATCAAAAGAGTATTAGGTGAAGTTTGGTGTATATCCTATTACCAATATGGAAATGGTTATAGAATACTATTTGATAAAGTACACTCATGACCAAACCTACCAGGCAGTAAAAATCAGGTTGGTGTCGAGCAAAATTCTAGAATGAAAAGTTCCTGGAGGTTATACATGATTTATATATTTCAAGGAAAGCCATATAGATGACCTTAAAGGTAAACTATATGGATCAATGTCAAACAAGTTGGTCTCAATCAGGGAAATTTGCCCTCATGGCAAGTTAAGATAGATTTGCATGAACAAACTTTATCAAGATGTCAGATTTTCATACAAGTCAGCTGGCAGATTCCAAGCAAGAATCAGCCGGATCGGCTTGAATGTCTAATTTTTTAAAGATCAGGCAATTTCAGCCAAGTCTAGCCAATTTCTGGCTGTGTCTGAAAAATTAGCTACTATATCATATGATACTTTTGCAAACATGATATCAGTATGACAACAGGTTGCACTAGAAGTTTAAATTCTAGAGCTGCTCTAAGCACTAAAGAAATGTTAAATGACATGATTGCATAATCATAGGGATATCAGGGAATAGGTACATTTGAGCATACTGTTACCGAACAGTATACAGTTAAAATCTAACCTAAATGCAAAAATAAAAGGATGAAAGTTTTACCTTTAGCAATCACTCTGTGATCTATGTCCAGATTAAAATGAACAACATGATCAGTAGAACCTTTGCATAGCAAGAATCCCACATGGTCCATTATCTGAATAAATCCAAGGCAGTAAAATTATGTTAAATAACAAATGAGCAAGAGATGGAAAATCAGGAAGTTCACATCAGAAGGCACATCAGGCTACTGATTGCAGATTAAAAGGGAAAAAAATGAAAAGAATCAGATAGTTTTAAGTAAAACCATTTATGTGCTGCAGTTTCAAGTTTCAACCAACCTGAACAGTATATAAGATGAATTCTTGGAACAAGCTAAATGAAAATTTTACTCCAATTCTGTTCAATTAATAAATATACATTACTCGTCATTAGAATTCTTAACTGGTAAATTGATTTCTTGGTTGCAATCTCCTTTTTTCAAAAATTAATTTTCATTCATTAAATTTAATTGTCTACAGGCCCTCGCACATGCACTAGCCACTAAGATATCTCAATTGAGAAGTCATAATCTTTCTAGATGTATAAAGATTCTTCCAACAGCACAAAAAAGAGACATGAAATATGCAAAATATTTTGAGATTCAACATGTGAACAAGTGAAGTTACTCAACGTGCGAGTGAGGCGAGGCCCGAGCACCCAATTAGTGGCTAGGCGAGCGAGTTCAACCAGGTGTGGCCTAGGCACTAACTTGGGCCCAAACGCTGAGCAGGCTAGGTGCCCAACGTTGGCACCTAGCCCGCCTGATTCAGGCGCCCACTTGATTCAACTCAGGCAGGGTCAAGCCTAAGTCACCCCACCCCCCCCACCCCCCACATTGTGCCCTAAACGTAAAACTCTCTCCCCCCAGCGACTTGGCCATAGCCTTGATGCACAACAACTAACTTCGTCTCCATCGGTGAACATAGGCAGCGACGACGATGTCTTCCTCCGATGATTTCTTATCGTTGCAGCGTTTTCCTAGGCGAACAGCTTCTTCCTCTCTCTCTCTCTCTCATTCACTTTCTCCTCTTCTTCCTCTTCCGTCGTTGTACACTCCTCCTCCCTCCTCCCTCGTTCACCATACCCCCCTCGTTGCAGCCTCTTGCCTCATCGTAGTTCCCCCCTACCCCGACACCATCATCCCTCTCCCTTCTCCTCGTCGCAGCCCATGCCCTCTTCCTGGATCCGTCCCAATTCTCCGACACCAACCTCCCTCCTCCCTCTTCCCTCGTCCATCAACACCACCTCCCTCCTCCCTCTTCCCCCGTTCCTCAACACCATGGCCCCCTCTCCCGCCCCGCATCCCCCCCCCAACCCCATCCTCCCTCTCATCGTCTCAGTTCCCTCCCATTCAAGAAAGTGGAAGACTAGAACCATTACATTTTGCATGCAGAGGAACTTCCTTATTTTATATGCAATCAAGATCTTCAGTTGAACTATGTCAGACATTTCCCATTACAGTCTTTTAAGCATCTCTTTTCTCCAAGGCTTACATCATGTCACATAATACATCAATCACATCTCTCTGCACTACTCATTTTCTGCCAGCATACACAAAAACAAAATAAAAGAAGCTCATGCTTTACCTTCATAAAATCCTTCTTTAATACCAAGATAGGAAAGGTGACATACTCCTCCATAATGGCTTCAGTGATCCATGCATGATTAGAAGCTAAATCAATTGAACTACAACATAAAGCAAGAACATTAAGTTCTGGATACCTACAATGAGAAACTTATTGTCAGTGACCACCTTACTTTTGATGAAAGCTCTACAATTATGAGAATAAGCTTAAACACAACTACCTCTGCTGTAGCAATTTTACCCTATGAAACATAGTAACACGTTCATTGTAACCAACAATGTCTGTGTCCTTGGTAATTGAAAACACAAGCACTAAAAATATTCCATCCTGATTGGACTTTGTATTGCCACCAATGTCATTCAACCAATAATGATTTGGTCCTGCATATTGGTAAGTACATATTATATGTTCATTAGGCTACAAAGGACAATACTTAAAACCAAAAGAATCAGTGTGATCTTCATCCAATCATCCAAATTTAATCACATCAGGAAATTAAAAATTGGCAGAATTCACCAAGTTGTGACAATTTTATATGATCTTGGCTAATTATGTACCGAAAAAACAACAAAAAATGTTCGCATATTTAGCCTATTAACTTGTTGATTTGCGACCAACTCTCATGTCATGCACAAGATGAGGTGTAACATATTACTAGACTCTAAAACGAAGAGAACTGTCACCCCAAAACAACACTACCTGTCTTATTATTCTTTGATCCATCAGCTACAAAAGACCATATCAATTTAGCTCCAAAACAAAAAAAAAATATTTTCATATGAATTTAACAGTTCAGAATGACTCAACATCATAAATCATTCAACATTACAAATTATGCAGAGGAATGTTAAAAAGAACATATTTACCAACTGATGCCAAATAAAGACACAATGAGTGAGTCAAACACAATGAAGTTTAAATTTGAAAACAAATATGTAATTAAATTCAAAAGATAAGATGTTTCAGTAAAATTTTAAGCTTTACTGTGAAGTATGAAACCATCTGGTATTCCTGAGCACTCGTGCAAAAGACTCCCCAAGAAGACAACACCTTTCAGTTATTTATCCTTGCAAAACCTATAATAGTTCCTAGTCCTAAGGATGAAGAAGTTATCCCATGGGTTCCTTTATAGGTAACTTATTAGCACACTTTAGTTCATAACTTATTAGCCAACTATATCAGGAATAAAATGACAGATGGCTGTGATCCCCTGAACTCAATCAGACAACACAATAAATTTTACCTTTTGTATGTTGTGAACACTTATTTTACATTGTTTGGACTTTGGAGAAGCACTTCTTGTGAGTTGGCTTACTTTCTAACCCAGATTCTAATTAAAAGGTATCTTCATGCGGTTGTGCATTTGTTCCAGTTGTATATAGTATGGATATTTTTAAAGAGTATTTCTGCAGACTGATCATTTAGATTCAACTTCCAAACTGGGAGACAAAATTAAAAACCTGAACCAGCAAGATGAAATTAGCTAACTCTGAAGTTTCCAGCAAGAACCAATCGGCCAAAAACTGGTATAACTAATTTAATGTAGTAGCATTTATTTTCACTAGTTTCCTTTGCCTTACGATACAACCTAGCAGGCCAGTGATAGTAAAACTAACCTTAAGTTACTCTTAAAAGCAAGGTTCATAATTTCGTATACCGAAGATGTAACAGTCAAGGATTAGACCAGTATGATACCAGTAAAATGAGTACCAGTACGCCAATAAGTACTAAGTTTTGAAAAGGCCTAAAAGAGTTGAAACAACAAAAAAATAAAAAATTGCTCAGTGCACAGTATCAATCCTGAATCAAGTTTATCAAGTGATACAAGGATTGGACCATTTGGCATGGGTCTGGTACCAGCATACTGCCTGGTTTACATTGGTTCGTATACTGACGAATTGTTAGACCTGTAAATATCTGTTGTAACACATTGTATTGAATGTTATTGCAAACCTTGTTTTTACATAGTTTGTTCGATTTAATGTTCTCTAGTCACTTCATACTTTTACGCAAGGTTTGCAATATCGTTTTCGATGGGTACTGGTGGTATTTACCACTCCAACAAGTTACAACTACACAAACCAGTGTAAGCAAACAATACTCAGGACAAGGCTTCTATGCTGCAGTACAAGCCCTGTTCATAGTAAAGCCATGTGCATGGCCGGTACCACCCAGTGAGGTGGGCAATTTTTTTTATTTTTTCAGCCTTTTTAAACATTTTTCGAAACTTACTATGTACCAGCATTCCAAAACTCGATATGCCGATACGGATGAATACCGTATAAGTCCAAGAAACACCAACTTGACAAAGGTGGAGAATATCAAAAGGTGGTACCGACCATGTAAGAAGTCAAAAGAATATCAAAAGGTGGAGAATATGAGATTACCTTCAAGCTTATGAAAAGCAGACTTGACAAAGCTCAATATATCTGTTTGTGAAAATGAACCATCATGAGTTTCAGACGCAATCGAGCACCTGAGAGGCAACTACTAAATTTAATTAGAAATGCATTTTACACCAAAAATAAATTAAATGCACGGATGATGCAGATGGGAATTCCTACCTACAGTAACTTGAAATGGGCAAAATAAATCCAATAACTAATTCATTCCTGAACTGTGAAAATCCTAGTAAAATAAGTCGCACAATTAGAAAAACCACTCTGTTGAAGCTTGCTGGGAACCATGCAGATGAAAGTCATCTTGGATGATCAAGTAAATACTTGCATGTGATGAGAAATAGAACAATAACAAAACAAGCAATAATGTCCCAATTTATTGTCTATGTGGATATTCCAGCATTGCTAGTCAAAGAAAAGCAGTCAAACCATTTTTTGTGGCTTCTAATAATGTCTTTGTAAATCCTCTTCTATCTCCCTAATTATATTTAATTCAGTGTGTATATAGGTCTTCTTCGGAAATGCATGTATCTTATAAAATGATTTTCCTTCATTTTATACTTGGTCAGAGCTAAACCATTTGTAGGCTAATCAAATCGTTAACCATATATGTTAAACAACTGTTTTTTTTATTATATCATTGTCCACATTCTACAAGGCTAGACCAAAAATAATATGACAATTATGACACAAGAACAAAGAAGTCTAATTGTTGTTGGTCAAGAGGCTACAAGTGAAGATAAAATATTAAACCTAATTTCACAACTTAAATATGCAAAACACTTCTCCTAAAGCTTTCAGCAGTACCTTCCCTTATGCGCAATCCTAGTCAAACATGCCAAGATAAAAATTTAGTGTGATTGAACAAATTTGACAGAAATATATTCAGTTAAACATGCAAAACAAATCTTTGAGTGACTTCATCACATGCGGATTAGGCAAAAGGATTTATAATCAATTCAAAGATAATCAACTATCTCACAACTTTAGAAATAAGAAAAACCATAAATAATTCACAAGTAAAAAGAGAAGGCTGGATTGTCTCTCTAAAGACCCGGCTCAATGTTGGGGATAATTTAGACTTTTCTTGATCTTGTTGCATTTCCAGTCAGATGAGAACTAATGTAGACACCAATTTGTTTATGAATCTTTTAGGTGCATTATTTTCCTTCCTTATCATGTTTTTGTTCAAACTCAATCAACTTGCTTCTGTGGCTTCGTTTACCAGAATAAGACCAACTTTTTATCTGCCAATATCATCCTCTGCAAAGCCTATATACTTCACCATTTCACCTTGCCTGTCATCCAAGATATAAAGCACAAACAAGTTTCCATCCCAAAATTTCAGCTGACAGTATGATGTTATGTGCTTTCTACAACCATCATCGAAAACAAAAAACATTTGTGCACATCAAGATATTCATGGCATATAATGTGCTTCTAAGTAGCAAGCTAACACTTAAATATCATCCGTAATCAAGTACATGATGGAAAAAATCTAGTCTTGTCTGAGGAGAGTGCCACTGATCTCTTTAAACTTGATTGTTTTCAAGTATTTAAACAAAATCGACTGTTATCTGACAGAATGCAGGTCAAAGCTATGCAGGAAGGTAAACATTGATACAAAGGAAAAGTAATTTATAGGCAGCAAATCAAATTACCTGGGAACATAATCAACCTTTATACAATGTGTATCTGTTGTTTTTGACAAGTGATGTAACAAAGAGGTCACTAAAAAGCCTCTCCCCAGTGATGATTCTGATTAGAGGAAAAAAAATATAGAGAAGTCAAATATGACTGTGAAAACTCATCATGAAATGATTAAGCAACTTAGAAAGGAGGCATTTAAGCCTCCTTAGAATAAATGATTGGCTATATGAGTTTCAAATGATTGGCATTCAAAATGAACAAATTTTTCCTAAAAATCAATGTTGATGAATTTCAACTTCCAATTGTCCAAAATATTCTCCTACTTATACAAACAATAAAGATTAAAGTACATATTCCTGTTGTCCATAAACTTTCTTTAAGCTGAAAAGCAAAACTAGTAAAGAAATTGCCTTCTAGTTGACTTTATGAAAGTGTTGGATGGTGCATTTTAACTTTTCATAAATAGTCAAGATTTATAAGAAAATTGACTTGCACCACAGGCAAATGCGATACATACAGAAGGTCATTCATGCAGCTTCTTGTTTTGTTGGATATAAATGCTAAAGAGAAATACCCATAAAGACCTAGTCAAGAACTTGGATAAGATGACTATTCAACATGTTGTCTCCTACCATTTGAAATTGAAACTTAGTAACAGGAACTCATCCATATGGTGCTCCTCCAGTGATTTGCTACATCATCAACTGATTATGCACAAAAAGCAAAACATGCAGTGACATTGAAAATATAGAGACAATGTATTAGCCAGAAATTTACCTTGGTGTTTTATCATATACATTCCTTTGGCTAGTTTGGGCAAAAATCTTCTACAATGGTACATGGTACAGAAGCCCAGCCAAAAATCCAGATCTGCAACTCAACAGATGAATGTTTTCATGTCAACAGCGATGGTCAAGAATGGATGGTGAGCAACCACAGAACCCTGAATATGTCACAAGAAACAAACAAAATACAAGCAAGATAAGGTTGCATAATAAGCTTTCTTAGTAAAAGCATATTGCTGTATCTAATAATCTGGACCACTAAATTAGCCTTGATGTTGTTGTCCAAAATATAAACAGATATGAAAAAAAGAAAAAAAATTATTCAAATGTGCATAAGTTAATTTATTCATCAAGAAAGAAGGCCATTAAAGATGGCCTAGAAATCATTTGCGAGAAAATTTAAACTCTTACTAAAAAGTAACCTATCTTGATCTAAGAAATAGCAAGAAGAAAGAAGAAGATGATGGAAGAAGAAAGAAGAAGAAGAAAAAAAGTCGCTTATTCAGAAGTTGAGACTTACGGCTTTGTTGTTGTTATTGTTGTATTCAAAAGTAAATAAATTAATTTGTTTATTAGAAAAGAACAACATTAAAAATGGCCTAGAAGTCATTTGTGAGAAAATTTAAACTCTTAATAGAAAGCTCTTCGATGATAAAGAAGAAGGAAAGAAGAGACGGTGGAGCAACAAGAGGAGGAGGAAGCGAAGGCGGTGGAGGAAGAGAAGACAAGGAGAAAATGCACCAAGAGAAGGAGAAAATGTACCGAAGTGGGTAGGTGCATGGGCGACAACGAGCACAATGAAGAGGATGTGCACCACCGTGGCCATTAAAGATGGCCTAGAAGTCATTTGCAAGAAAATTTGATCTCTTAATAAAAAGCAAGCTTTCTTGATCCAATAAATTCAATTTTGGCTATCAGGAAGAGGAGGAAAAGAAGATGTATTGGAGTCGACGACAGGTGGTGAAGGCACGGGCAACGATAGGCACTTGGGCAACGACCGGCACGATAGAGAGGAGACGCTCCTCGCGAATCCTACCACATCGCATTAAAAAGGTTAAAAAAAACAGAGATTTACTATTTAGAGCCCCTTTTTACTAATGACAACCACTTAAAATTTTAATAAAATACTATTTTACTATTTATAACCTCACTAATTTTAATTTATCCTTTTTTTCTTTATTTTCTTCCCAACCCCTATTGTCACCTGCACACCTTACCATTGTCAACACTCCCTACGCCCTGCACTTCGCCAACACTCTCCCCTCTAACAACCTATCACAGACAAATTTGTAAACAGGGTATTAGATGTAATATTTATGTATGTTTGTGTCTTTCGATTTTATTCATACTTTGCACAGCATGTAGAGGACTTGCAATAAGCTCGACGGTCTCATTTTGATTGGCCTTTGTGATCGTTTTAGTCCTATAAACACAAGTTGTGTGCAATCATTGCGCAGAGGCAAAATTGCATAAAAACAAACCATCCAAGCAACTATTTTGGACGTTTTCTAACTCCGTAAAGTGGTGAAGAGTGTCAGTCGGCACAACACCCAAGAACTACCAGGGTAGCATATGGTTGGATGGGCCTTTGTGGTGGTGTTTAGGGTTGATTCGTTATCTTATTTCATAGCAGTGTCACGTGGGTACTTGTGAAAACTTTTGACCATGGTGGACCACCTTGGATTCCTTATCGCACGATCGTCCAAAGCTTACGAAGTCTATGATTATAATTTACATTGTTTATCAAATATTTGCTAAAATATCTACTTGTGATATCCCAAATTAAATGCTTCCTCTAATCCATCTTCTCTTTTATAAATCCTTTAGGGATCAATAAAAGGTTTTAGGGGCATTGACCTTTTGAAAATGGAGCCGCAAGGGTACCAGAGCTGAGGAGAGAGGAGGAGGAAGAGAAAGCGGAGGAGAAGGAGGAGAAGTACCAGAGCTGGCGAAGGGCAGCGGCGGATGGAGGACGCGCGGGGGTCGGCAGATACGCGGGCGGCGGCGACGGGCGGAGGGAGAGGAGACGCGCCTGGCGAGTCCTCCTCAAGTTAGAAAGGTAAACCACGGGGTTTAAGGCGTTAAGCAACGAACCAGACCGGACCACCCGGATTTCTCGCTCCGCATCGTAGTCGGAGGTCGGACCAGGACACACCGGCCGAACCGGAAGAAATTAAAAACCTTTGAATCAGGATAAAAATAATAATAATCCTCAAACACCGAAACCAAAAACCAGTTGGATCAGTATAACGAAGATTAATGCGGGCATAAAACCCTAGAGGATTGAACAGTAGGTTCCACATCAAATATGAAACTGAGATTCCTCAATCTCTCGAAGCATAAATTCCACGAAAAAATGAGAAAAAAATCATTTTTTACCCGAAAAGAAGGAGTCACACTAGGAATCGGACAACGAAACAAAATAAAAGAAGCAGATTAGGCTCTGGTGGACGGGGGAGACCTTAAGCAATGGGCGTCGCAAGAGAGCAGGTTCTTCTAAGATTGCGACTGAAACGAAGGCGCCGCTACCAGTCGCCGGTGGGAGACGTGGAGCCGCGTGCTGCCATGGGATCTTTCGAGGGGTTTGCGGTTCCCTGGAAACAATTAGGGTTTGATTTCAGAAGCTTCAAAAACCGCCGTGATTGGAAGCTCATACCCAGGCCGGAAACTTTCATCACCTTATCGAGCCCCAACGAAGTCGTGAGAGAAAGCCCGGCCTGTCATGGGAACAGGCCTTTCATGAAAGGACCCAGATGTGTGGCTGAAAGTGACATTTAGACGAACATCTAGTGGGCACACTCAATTTTCCTGATAGAATGATAGGAACTACTAAAACCAAAAGACAAGTCTTGCTTCTCTTTTCTCATGTTATTTTTGGACTTATCTTCTTGCTTGATTCTACTGGCTCATGGAGTGGGAATTGCACTATGTGGTGGCCATGGCTGTGAGTTCAACAAATGCAGAACGGGTGGATCTGAGGATGCATTATGGAATTCACAACAGGTGGAATGGAAGGCACTCATAAATGTTCAGCGACCCAATTCACAACAAGTGGAGTAGCTGACACACATCACTGTTTAGCTATCCCTTAGTCTGTAAGCCACGCTATCATCATTGTGTTTGCTAACAGAAGAATGTACCGATTGGCACAGTCGATGAGATGTCGACTTATACTAGTACAGCTTTTATGAGTCCACTACACGTTATTTAATGGAAACCTGCGTGGAAGCCAATCTTGTCGGTTGCCTACACCGTCGGATGGACACCTGCACGAATCTGAATGCAACATCTGTTAGGTTTTATTTCTTTTTCATATATGCTATACAACGCTGGTTTTAAATTCTTTTCCCACAAAAGAAAAAGAAACTAAAAGGGTCGTCACGGGGAAGACGAAACGAGCAGTCACGGAAGAAAGGGGGGTCGGGGACTAAATCGTCAATTGAACCGGGCGAAATCGGCCAGCTTCCTCGACCGGCAGGGGTCGAGCCCGCGCGGAGCGCCTGCGGCCGTGGCGCGCCGGTGGCGGCGGACGGAGCTCGCCGGGCCCCACAGCTCGCTGGAGACGGCAGCCGGTTCCGCCACGTGGCTGTGCCTCCCGCCTGGGCCCACCCTCATCAGCGGGCTCAAGCAGACGGCGAAACTCGATACGCCGCCGAGGCCGCGTGGGTGGTGGTGGCGGCTGCGGGTGTTAGCGGAGATCCGCCGCAGGGGCGTCGGAGTCGGACGCCGCCACCCGTTCGAAGACTCGCTCGAGTATCCGATCTCGTCCACCTCCTCTTCCTCCATGGCCGGCGACATTCCCCGCCCCACCACCCGGCACGACCTCCTCGTCTGTTCCGGAAGCGCCTCCCCCTCGGCCGCCGAGGAGACCTGAGGTTGCTTCTTCTTCCGGCGGATGCCGTGAACAAGCGCCGAGAACCATGATCTCGATCCAGAACCCTCGCAATACCCCCAGTCCACCTCCACCTTCTCCTGTCTGTGATGACCGAACAGGGCTTTGAGGACGGAGAACCGCCCGTAGCTCCGGCTCGGACCACCATCGACCTCGCCGCCGAAGGTAGGGCCGAGCTGGGGGGTGCTGAAGAAACGGCGGTCGCAGTGGTGGGAAGCGCTGGATCCGGCGGATCGGCGGGGAGGCAAGTAAGGCGACACGGACCGGGGGAAGGCGACGGGGGGTGCCGGAGGGGCCGGTGGCGCGTCGAACGTCCGGCGGTGGTTTCTGTTGTGGTAGTCACGGGGGGCGAGCCCATCCTGGGCGGCGACGAGGGCGAGGAGGCGCTCGCGGAGGCAGGAGGCGCAGACACCGGCGCCCAGTTCGTACGGGTGCTTCTTGCACTTCATCGCCGCCGCCCTGCGGCCATCGACGGTTCAGCACAGGAATCGAGGATAAAACCAGCACAAAGGTTCGGTTCTCCCCCGATTCCCCCAACACCAGATCGAGATCGAGGCGGGGCGGAGAACTTCTCCTCTTCGTCGTTTCCTCCAGGCTCGAGCTATTAAATAGGGCATATTTTATTCTCGAAACAATAACTAGTCGGAAAAATCCCGCGGGAACTGATCGAGTCGCCCATAAAATTTTCATGGGTGACGCGCTATCCGACCCGATCATCCGGACCCAACTCCACCGGGCCCAACCTCTCTAGCGCGGGGCCCATTAACGTTGCCAACAAGAAGCAGGTAGGGCACACCGTGACCTAATTTGGGCACAGATAGCTCGACCTTTTTTTCCAAATATTCTTCGCTTTGATTTTTATTGCGTAAAAGAATCATAAAAATTACGAAATTAAAATTAATCGCCATTAAATTTATAATTTATCAACAATTTTATTAAAAATTATCTTTTCATGGATTCATTATAAAACATGTACAAGGGATCTGAATCACTCAACGAGTGGGACCCTCGTCCAATTAATTGAGTCACACTCACGGATTGGTGGTTGAGCTGTTGAAAGACATACCCACTTTACCAAAGCCTAGTCCTTACACGTTACTTAAGCAAGTCCATATAATAAATTCCATCGTATAAATAAATGATTTATTTGATTTAATTTCATCATATTTATTATATATAATATATATATATATATATATATATATATATATATATAAGATCCTTCAAAAACATATAATTTACACCATCAGCAAAATACAATATGGACCGTTGTGGTCTTGCATCGATATCATTAAATCTAGTCAACAATTTGGTCCCATCACTGAGTTTGTTGGGTCCAAATTTTGTATACGTGTTAAATTCATAGTAGTGGAAGCATGGTAGTATTAGTCAACTATTTAAAACTATAAGTCGCAATGTGTATTAATGTTGTTTCAACCATGTCAATGATCTCCTCTTACCATCATACGATTTCCAAATCCATCACATCAAGTCAAACTCATCTAGATGAGTTAGTTCACCATCAAATTATATTACCTGAAATATTATTTAATGCATATAATTTTAAGGTATGTGTTGATATTCTATTAATTAATATATTATTATTACACAAGTGATAAAAAAAATATAAAAAATTATAAAATCTAACATAAGTATTACAATGATATAATCAAATAAAAAGCTTTCCATCCTCAGCTTGACAAACATGTATCTATTGATGCACTAAATACGGTCAATTGTGACGGAGATAAATCCTTTTCGTTTGGGGTTGCATTGCGTATGGTTGCAGTCATTCGATCGCAACCACAGAAGGCAAATTCAAAGCGAAGATTTCAGCGAGGAAGAAGACGTTCACATTGGGAAAATAGTCACGGGGAGGAATGCACTAACAATTATGTTCTATGGTAGTCATCCAATTAAGACATCCTTGAGATGATGGGAAAACACAATGTCTTCGTGCCGCTTCCCAAACTAATCAATACCAATTCTTTTACTATATGGATGATTTATTTGAAAAAAAAAAATTATTTTTTTATAAAGATATAATATTTTATTTTTCAAAATGATGTATCTATTTTGAATAATTTCAAAATTACTTTTTATCTATCACAACGATACTATTATACTCGGAGATATTCTATAGGCTATCGATCCTGAAAACACTATATATGATACAGATGAATTCTCTAATTCAATAAAATTAAATATATGTTTAAATTTTTAATATTATAATAATTATGAGTAAGAGGAGATAATATGATATTACTCATATTATTTTTCAACATATCAATAAATATATTATAATATTTATTAAAAAAAATAATATAATTGAGACAAATTAAATCAATCTACGCTATAAACTATTATATAAGCATTTATAATAGTTTAGAAATAACATCACAAAAATGAGGATAAAAAATTAACATATTATAATGCTTTGAGCACTAAAATAAATACACTGTAATGTATATTTGAAAACATTGTAATTGACCTAAGTTGACCCATAGCCTCAACTAAACCATCTATAAATCTAAAAGTTTGATATCATAATGATGCATGAACAACAAATCCAAAAGGACATAATATGATATTACTTATAATATTTTTTAATACCTTTATACTTCTTTCAACATGTCAACAAAAATACTTTAACACTATTAACAAATACTATAAGTTAGTCAAATTGAATCAAAATATAATATAAACCATTTTGAAAATCATAATAATATTTAACATATTTTTATAATAGTTTATAAACAATACCACCCAAATGAATTTAAAAATTAATCTATTATAGTGATTTGGTCATCATAATAAAAATATTGTAAAATATACTTGAAAACATAATATGCATTAAGAGCTTGCAGTTCAATATTTTTTTTTCAAATCACATTTGGGATGCTAATGTGATTTCATAAATTCCTAAAACACCATATTGTCACGGACAAACTTCGAAACAGGGTGTTTGATGTAATGCTTATGTATGTCCGTGTCTTTTGGCATGTTCATGCCTTATACAGAATGTAGAGGGGCAGCCGAAGGCTTATAAGTCCCATTTTAGTTGGGTGGGTGGCCTCTTTAGGCTTGTAAATAAAGGTTGTGTCATGTAGACACGTGCGAGAGCTTTTCGGTCTGTAATGGACCATTTTATCCTTTGTTGTGCCACTGTTCAGAGCTTGTAAAGTCTGTTTGTAATTTGCTTTGTCTATGAAGTGTTTTTCGGACATGTTTGCTTGTGGATCCCGTTTGAGGCGTTCTCTTTAACCCGTTCTCTCTTTTGTTGGTCCTAAGGGACAATGGGAGGCTTCGGGGAGGCTGACCTTTGCGGACGGACGCGCAAGGGTGCCGCACGACTTAGGCAAAACCAGCTAAGTCCGTGTCATATGGTATAAGAGCGGGACAAGCACTCATAGAAACACTTGACATGCAAACGTGGGGGACCTAGCGGGGCTGCGTTGAGGGCAGTCAGCAACGCGCGACCGTTTGAGGGAAACAGGCATGGAGATGTAGGGAAAAGGAGTCGCTCAGAGGAGCGGGCATCTGAGTTTGGCATTCAGAGGAATGGCCAACCCTTCGCGCGAGAGGCACCACGAGAACAGGCAAGCTTGGAAGAATGCGGAGCGCACAAAGGTTGGGATGGCTGAGTTTGAGCTACGGCTCAACGTTGACAACTTTACTTGATGGTGCTCAAGGCAAGCGAGGCGCTTGGCAAAGGTCGAGACCATGCAAAGTGGAATGAGTTGCTCAGCGACCGAAAGAGTTGTGCAAAGCTCACAGAGGTGAGGGGAATTGCTAACTCGAAGAATTTGGTACTCATGCATGGGCTTGTATGCGGACGATGGATTGTTCGTGGCCATCCCAAGGCGGTCGAGACTCGGCGCCATGGAGCATTGAAACTTTCTCTTCGGCATGCGAAGGATACGTCCGGAGGAGGCTGAAGTGTGCAACGAGTTCAGCATGTTGCTAGGCCTTGAGGGGTGCAGCGGTGGCTGTATTGACGTGGAGGCGCAATCTAGCAAGTGCGTTTGCAAGAGGCAGAACAATGCACAGTTTGTTCAGCAGATCGGAGTAGTCCAAGGGGATGGTGGTCTCCGAAACGAAGAGAGATGTTGCTCCAACGGGACAGTTATCCAGGAGGGATAAGTCTCGGCTCTCCAGAGGGAGAATCATGTGAGACGAACTTCACATGTTGAGGAGGAGTACCTCACAAACAACAACTCCACGAAGCTCAATGGATCGAGCAAGCAGCGAGGAGTTGTCACATGATCTCGCTCGAGAGAATGCATGGGTGGATGCATTGCGAGATCAAGTGGGGGAGCGACCTGAAGCAACTTAAATGAAGGCACACTTAGAGTCGATATGGAGATCGGACTCAAGGGAGGGCTGACCCGTGGAATGGTGGGCGCGAGGGCCACCATCGACTCAATGCAAAAACGAGGAGCGGAGCAACTTAGGTGTAACTTGGCGAAGTACCCAAGCCGCATGAAGGGAGCCAGCAGAGAAGTTGGAACATGGAGCAGAGGCACAGTGCTTTCCTTAGACAGAGGTCAAGGACATGAACTCTTGTAGAGGCAAAAGCAGGATCATGTTGTTCCATGGGTCCTCCATTTTGACGGAGTGGACTCATCTTGCATGGTGCCAAAGACGAAGGGAGCTTCTGGGCACATGCACCTTATCTCGGAGGAGCATTTGATGGAGGAACTAAGGCGACTCAATTTGCGGAGGCGAAGTTGGGTTCAGAAGGCCTTAGCACGGGGCAAGAGGATGCAGAGGCGGGTACTCTTGAAGAATATGCCATAGTGTTGCCATTCAAGTTGCCATGAAGGAAGCAGTGCGCAGCGGAGATTGTACTGGTAGGGGCAGAGGCCCAGGATCCAGGCAATGGTGCACAAATTACAGCGAAGTCGGTGGACTTCAGGAGCTACTAGGCGACGGACTGTCCTAGAGCGGTGCTTCATCTAGGTGTGACCCAAGAGTGGGTGGATGAAGGTCGATTGCCAAAGGAGCGAACAAAATCGAAGGTGGAGGAGACCCTGCGATGTATTGGCAGAGGCCACACATGGAGGGTTCACAATTCGAGTTTATTCCACAAGGATCAGAATGCAATGGAGATGTCACCAGGAGGCGACATGGTGCAGCGGATCGTGGTAGAACAGTTCGTGGCAATGCGACACACACGACATAGTCCCGAGAGGGACGGGATCATATGGAGGTATGATCGGGAGCTACTGGAAGCTCCACTTCGGTGAACAACACGACGGCAAGAAGGGCTATGGATTCAAGGAGTGAAGGCCATGGTACCGCAGAGGCGGGTCTTCCGAGCGTGCATCGAATTTTGCATCGGATGAAAACCTTGGTCATCAGCATATGGGGGCTGTGTTCCACTAAGGGAAGAGTTCGAATGCAAGTACCAGTGAGTTCCATGGGAGGGACTTGATCATGCAGAGGTATGATCGAAGCAGCTGGAGAGTTGGACTGCTCCAGAGCTCATATTCGCTTAAGGGAGCCCGACAAGTCAGAGGACAAGGTCGAGTAAGCGAACGTTGCTACCAAGGAAGCTAAGGAGAACAGAATCGGTGCAAACTCTACAACGTGATGGCAGAGGCCAGGCATGGGAGTTGCAGTCTGTCTTTCCATCGATCAAACAGACTGCTTAGAGAACACAGAGGTGTTGAAGCAGGGGGTCGAAAGGGGCGAGGAAGCGACGACGAGTCCAGAGGGACTTAGCTACCCAAAATCAAGCAATCAGTTAGAATGGAGGTGGACTCGGAGGAGTGTCACGGAGGCATATCTACTGATTGTGAAGAAAAGGGATGGAGATGCGAGGCGACGGATAGTAGTGCCATGGGCATGATAGCGCCATGGTACCGCAGAGGCGGGACTTCCGTGAAGGTCATTGATCCCTTGCTCTCATGGAGGGAGAGCGCTTGGTCGTGAAAGGGACCGAGGAGGTGAAGAATGCAGAGGCAATCTTCAAGTACCGAGACAAGGCTGAAGGGCAGAGGCCGAAGAACTTCGTAAGACCGGTGTCAACAAGTTTCTCATCAAGATAGCCGTAAGTGAAGGACTTCGGGTCATGCAAGAGTGCACGACCAAGGAACGAAGCAAGCAGTACGCGATGCTGTACCTTTGCTACTCAGTAGAGTAGGCGGCAGGGTTGATGGAGAAGACGGTACAATCCCAGAGGCGACCTCATCTATCAGAGAATTACTCCAAGTTGGGGTGAAAACTTCCTGCATTCCAGAAGTTCAATGGCATTGAGAAGGTGAATCACAGTAGCTAACTCAACGCAAGGAGTGCAAACACTTCAAGTGCTTCAGAAGTGTGAGCAAAGAGCAGGCGAAGGCCAGTAACCAGCTCGATGCATGAAGTACAACCTCGAGGAGGCGGGCGAAGTCAAGTAACCTTTGCCTTCTCAACTCTTAAGAGAATGGGCGAAACCGAGTACCCCAGTTCTCTTATCTATCCAGCAGAGGAGCTTTGCACAAGTTCAAAGACCCTTCGAAGATAATAGAAGACAATAGTTGTCAAATCCTCACCAACGGTGATCATTGCTACTGAGAGTAGATTGTCCGCTTCATTTCCCAACGAAATGCCAATCGAAAGCGGAAGTGATGCGAACCTACTTGGATGCGACAGCTAACTGAAAGAAGAGTCAATGAGCAGATTTTGTGGAGGAAGGACCCGAAACTTCAGAAGTTTGCGAGGCGATGCTCGTTAAAGCTCCAACAAGCATCCATCCAGTTCAAGTAGCATGTGGAAATTTTGAGAAACTGGCGCAGTAAGAATGGTCTTTTCCTTCATTTGATGGATCCGCAGGAATCAACGAGGATCAACACAACTCAGCCAACCCCACACCAGAGTCAGAGTCATTGGTGAGTTGAAGCAGCATGGCGGATCAAATGTTCGACTACTCAAAAACAACAGCGGAGAGCAGCTGGGAGCCAGGAGGTGCATTGCAGCTGGAGCAGAAGACTGAAGACTCAGCAAAGGCGAAGAGTTGCAGTGTTCACAAAGGCTTCGACGAGGACGTCGAAGGGATAAGTGGGGGAGAATGTCACGGACAAACTTCGAAACAGGGTGTTTGATGTAATGCTTATGTATGTCCGTGTCTTTTGGCATGTTCATGCCTTATACAGAATGTAGAGGGGCAGCCGAAGGCTTATAAGTCCCATTTTAGTTGGGTGGGTGGCCTCTTTAGGCTTGTAAATAAAGGTTGTGTCATGTAGACACGTGCGAGAGCTTTTCGGTCTGTAATGGACCATTTTATCCTTTGTTGTGCCACTGTTTAGAGCTTGTAAAGTCTGTTTGTAATTTGCTTTGTCTATGAAGTGTTTTTCGGACATGTTTGCATATGGATCCCGTTTGAGGCGTTCTCTTTAACCCGTTCTCTCTTTTGTTGGTCCTAAGGGACAATGGGAGGCTGACCTTTGCGGACGGACGCGCAAGGGTGCCGCACGACTTAGGCAAAACCAGCTAAGTCCGTGTCAATATGACATTATTTAAAATTAGAAGATTGTTAACTTAATTTAGTGAAAAACCAACATGATTTATGTTTTTTACAAGGTGAAATTTTATTTTTAAATATTATTTTACATTCATTTATATTATTATATTTCTATTCATACAAATTTTTTGTAAGATTATAACAAATTCCATACAAATATAAAAATATAACAAATATAAAAAATATTTGTATATTCATACAAATATAAAAATATGAAAAAATTATATATTTAATATAACAAATTATTTACCAGGTAACTGAGGTATTTTTGGGAAGCGGAGATATTTACTCTATTGCCAATCCTCTCATCAGTATGTGTGGCCGTCCGATCGTGATCGAAGCGTCGTCCTTATCCCATCATGAGATTCCACGAGCGGTTTGCTCAGGTATTTTAAGGAAGGAGATATAATTACTCACTTGCCACTCCTCTCATCAAATATCCGTGGCCGTCCGATCGTGAATGAAGCGTCGTCCTTAAGCGTATTCCCATCCTTGGATTTCCACGAGCCGCTACGTACGTATTTTTGGGGACATAGAGATATTTACTCTCTTGCCACTACTCTCATCGAGTATTCCTGGTCGTCCGATCGTGAATGAAGCGTCGTCCTTAAGCGTATTCCCATCTTAGGATTTTCTCGAGCAGCTACTTAGGTATTTTTGGGGAAGGAGACATATTTACTCTTTTGCCACATCCCTCATCAATTATCCGTGCCCGTCCGATCGTGATCGAAGCGTCGTCCTTATGCGTATTCCTATCATAGTATTCCACGAGCAGTTTGTTAGGCATTTTAGGAGGGAGAGAGATTTACTGTCTTGCCACTCCCCCATCAAGTATTCGTGGCCGTCCGATCGTGATCGAAGCGTTGTCTTAAGCGTATTCCCACCCAGTGATTCCGTTCGGAATTCTACCCTTGGCCTTGTTTTTCTCGGCCACCGTCTCTCTCTCTCTCTCTATAAATAAGTGGTGAGATAAACGCGGAGGCGTCGATTTCCCTCCTTCCAATCTTCATCACTCTTTGTTTTTCGCGAGGAATTGGAATCGAATTTCTCGGTCTCAGGTATCGGGTCTCGTTCTCCTCCACTTCCCCACCTTTTGTGATGCATCGGTTCGATCTCTAGGTTGTCGATGAGATGCTTTTCCTCGTTTACATCTCAGCCAGTTAGTTCGCAGGTCGGAGAACTCTTTGGATTTCTCTTCTTGGTTTGAAGTTTGATTTCTTGCGTTCCTCCGTTGGTAGAACCGGTGAGTTTGGAACCTCTGCAGCTTAGTTCTTTCTCGATTCTTGATTTATAGGACTTGATATGATTTGGATGAAAGATTAATAAGTACTCAAAACCTAGGGCTATGGTTTGCATAATTGATGTGGAGCGTGGAATCCGTACCGTTGGCTAAATTTCTGATGTTTCTGGTTTCTCGATCTACATCTTTGTTGCGCGTTGCAACTATTCTCTCCTTCTGTTAGTTCGTAGCAGTTGGGGGTGCGCTCTGATATGATTGAGGTTCAAGATTGATCAATAATTAGAAACTAGGGATATGATTTGCAAAATTGATGTGGATTGTGGAATCCGTGGCGATCTTTGTTGTTTTCTTGATTTGCATCTTTGCGCGTTACAATGCACTCTTCTTCCTTTTTGTGCATTTAATAGGTTTGCATTCGATTTGGCATTTGATGTTGATGGCTTATTTCTCTTTGTATATTTGGTGGATCTGAAAGTTCGAGTATGATGTTTTGTGACAGATCCCATTTCTAAAGTCTTAGTTTCACTGCTTGCCTCAATTGGATGTCTTGATATATGTTTATGTATTTTGGTGACAAATGCTTGATGTTATCTTCGTCTGAACTTGCAGACGTAAAATTTGACATCCGACTTGCTTCTGACGGGCACAATGGTAGATTCAAGCAAGGTATCCTATTTTCTGGTTTCATTGCATTAGTCGTATGGAATTATTTAATTGACAAGAGAATATCTTGTTTGATATTGAAGCTTCACTTATGTGTCCCAATGGGATCTTGTAATTTTTTAGTTTGCACAAGAATAGAGTGTGTAACATTACCGGTACCTTTTTGAATATATTGTCTGTTTTCCACTCTCCTTTATTCATATTGCTATTGTAGCACATGATTTAGAAATTTTGACTTAGCACTTGTTTTTTTTTATATTGACAAGACCACTTCATTTAATTTGGTATCAAGGATAATACTGACTATCTGAATGCAGGATGTAAATGGGGGCTTCCCAGGTGACAAGAAGATCACAGTTGTTTTTGTGTTAGGCAAGCATTCTTTGCTTGAGAGTAGCTTGATTATCAATTCTTTATTAGTTTGATTTTTAAATACAATTTTTACAGAATGATTGCTTAGTACACATTTTTGATGCTTTCATCCAGTGGTAGATGAAAATGTAAACATTTTGTATGGGAAATTTTGTTATTAAACCTCAGAATGTATCATTCCATACATATGGTTCTGCATGTCTTCAATAATTCCAATACCAATCAAATTCAAAAGAAAGAAAAGGAAAAATTCACTTACTAGGAAGACTTGGTACCTTTTGTTACTTCTGCATTCCTTTCTTTTGGTAAAAAAAATGGTAGAGACTTTTGAATGTGCCAGTATGCAGCAATCGATGCAATATGTAAATGGTAAATTTTGATATTTCTGCTTTCTTTTATAGCTTGCCTTTGTTGATTGGTCTGTTGTCTACATCTTTCTTTTCTTATTCTCATTTCATTTTCCACCTTCTATGTAACAGGTGGGCCTGGCAGTGGAAAAGGCACCCAGTGTGCAAAAATTGTTGAAAACTTTGGTTTCACTCATCTTAGTGCTGGTGATCTTCTGCGTGCAGAAATCAAGTCTGGTTCAGAAAATGGGTATCATGTTTTTTTTGTAGTTTTACCTTTCTGATTTTAAATTTTTTTTAAATTTGTGTCGTGCAAGTTTGTAGTTTCTTAGTATCATTATATCTGGCTTCAACTTTAATTAGGGAAAATTAGGTCTTGATTGATTGATCTGACTTCATACGTTAAAGCCTAAATTTACAGCCTGTCCTCAATCCACTCTACATAATGGCAGGCTAGAGCGCCAGGACCTTGGTTCAACAGGAGGTCAACTCAAAGTGATCCAAAACTTAAATTGCCGATGTGGTTATGGGTAAATGTACTGGTGCAAGACTGCAAATTACAATAATTACCTAAATAACTTCTAATGTGGGTTCTCTACTGTTGGGAGACAAGTGATAAGGGAAGAGGAAATGAAGAATGAATTGATCAGTGAAGAAAACATGCAGTAGGTATTGGCAAGGAGTTGATAATTTTATATTTTTGAGAGTAGGTCACCGTGATGCTGGGATAAAGAACTGGTTGTTAAGACTTCCTGTTATGTGATGATGGTTGGTGGGTAGTTACTGCCTTGTTGGTATTGTAGCGTAGCATTGGCCTGAAATGAGGAAACGTAAGGTGGAAGGAAAGAATATGGACAGAGCTGCAAGAAGATAAGTCAGAAGAGAGTCATTTGAAAGAGAGATAGATAGCTAGAGAGAAGATATTCAAAAGAGGTGGCTTATGTAAAGATAGCAGCTTTAAGAAATGAATGATGAAAAATATAGAACTATTATATGAACCCACATATCAGATGTCTTAAGGTTGGTCTGCCAATTGTATCCTCTGTTGACCTGAACCTAGCCCCAGTTAAGCACGGATTTTGCTTGCTAGTGCAATTTATCACCCATTTTTTACCCTCAACTTCTTAATACTAAAACCTATGTTCTTGTTAGATATTCAACATAAATAGAACTTGTCTGGGATGTTATTTAATTGGAACATTGGTCTCATTTTTCTCCTCGATGGATGTCAGTTCAATGATCTCCAGCATGATAAAGGAAGGCAAAATTGTCCCTTCTGAGGTTACTGTTGAACTTCTACAAAAGGCTATGCTTGAGAGTGGAAACGATAAATTTCTTATTGATGGCTTTCCTCGAAATGAAGAGAATCGTGCTACTTTTGAGAATGTTGTAAGTTAGCAATATGCTTATGTTTTCATTATTCTAGCTAAATGTTACTATTTACATTCACAGAAAAAAATTTCTTTTGTTTTGACAGACAAAAATTGAGCCAGAATTTATACTTTTTTTTAATTGTCCAGAGGAAGAGATGGAACAGAGACTTTTGAGTCGCAACCAGGTTGTCATTTGCTTCCTCAATTTGCTTTTTGTCCGGAATCTAGTATGTGAACCACTAATATTTTTGTATGATTCAGGGGAGAGATGATGATAACATTGAGACCATAAGGAAGCGTTTTAAAGTTTTTGTTGAATCCAGTATACCTGTAGTCGAGTATTATGACATGAAGGGCAAGGTTCGGAAGGTATATACTAGCTGTCATTTCCATGGCCTTGCCGAAGTGAGCTTTTGCTTTTTTTGTTCATATTGTTATAATAGCTGATAGTTTTATGTATCATCCAAAGTACCAGTTTCTCTCATATCATTAGAATCATCTCATTAGAATGATATTGTAAATGCTTTCTATTTTCTTAAACTAGTTTATTATTGCTTCTCTCATGAGTGTTCTCAGTTTGCTTTGGAGTGTTGCTTTGATATTCATAGCTGAGGTGGTATTATCTTACGTTATTGCAATTACCTTGTAGGTCTGTTTTAACATAATGCACCCTTTTTGAGCAGCTTGAGGCTAAGAAATCCGTGATCTGAGGCTGAGTGGTTCTGGCTCATCTTGGTCCAATCATACACACATGCATGCTCATTTAAGTGTGCTTACACTTGCGCGCGCACACACAATTCGACCTTTTTCCAGTTTGATTGGAGCTAAGAAATTCATGGTCTAACTTCTAAGGCTGAGTTGAGTGGTCATCTTTTCTTATTCCAATCATACACACAATAGAGAGAGCTTTTGATTATTTGTTTATTAGTAATTGTTATCACCTTTCTTGATTCGGGAACACAGACTCCAAAACAAGATGTGATACAAACTATGCAACAAAAAGAAAACGATGAACTCATGTGATGTCTACAATATAGCAGGAATTCGAATAATCATACTCTCAGATTCTTTTTATAAAAGCTTCCTGATATAATTATAAATAATTAATGGTCTGGGTTCGGTGCAGGTTGATGCTCTGAAGCCTATTGATGAGGTCTTTGAAGCTGTAAAAGCTGTTTTCGACCCATTTCATGTGAAAGTAAGATGCGCATTCACATTTTCAAGAGGCTACTTTCATGCACAATGCTTATTGGCAAATTTGTTCAGCAATCCATAATATAAGTAGACTATTGTGTCAAACAGTAACATGTCTATGGAGAAAGTTGTTCCTTAGTATCTACACTAATGTAAATTAGACTGATATTTTAGTATTGCAAAGAAGATCAGGTTAATGTTTCCATTCAGTTTCATCTTGCACATTGACTTTTTTCTACCAATCTATTTGCACATGATGCAATGAAAACATGATGAACACTTCTGGCACCTGGCTTATACCCATGACCACATAAATTAGAAATATGTGTCCCCATCTATAAACTATAATTTCTTGCTTTATTCTAACTTTTTGGCATGCATTTGTAGGTTGAGTAGAGATGCTGTGGACTGCGGTGATAATAACCTGCATTATATTACACGTATGCTGCTTTGTTGGATAGCATTGTTGATCAAGTTTTCAGCTTAAGCATCTGACTGCTTAGTAAATGTTGATCTTATTTTACTGTAGAAAAAATAAATCTTTATACATCACAAAATTACCTGAAATTGTTGTACATCTTTAGTAATTTATTTTACCAGGAATAATCTTCATGGAGATGATGCTGAACTTTTAGATTGGGTACATTGCATATGCAAAGATACCAAGTATGTGTGGACTGCTCATTTTTTAGAATGTTTAGATTTTTAAGTGTTAGATGGGTTTAATTAGAATCTTTGTGCTGGATAATATCAAGGTGTAGCCCTCTCAAGGTCTTAACTGAAATTTTCAATTTTTTCTTGGAGGCCTTTATGACATACATTTTTGGATTTCACAAAAAGTTGAGACAGCTTTCCTTTTGTTTGAATTATCTTTGAAAGTAACAAAATGCATCGGTTGCTGAAGGTCTGTTCATTATATAGGACCTGATTGGTAAGGCTTCAATGTTGTTGATGGCATCAAGGTTAGGTTAGTCTAAAACTAAGGCAGACGACAGGAGAGTAACACCGGGAGACATGAGGGAAGAATAAGATAAATGGCATGCCGAATGAGGCTCTTCGACTCCCATGTACTAAACTTTATTTTTCAAACAGATTATGAATTGCATCATTTTAAAGGAACAAATTTATATTTTGCATATATGCAACAATGATCTAGGACGTAGGTCTTCTTCATATGCATAACTAGCTTAGAAGAAATCCAGGAGGATTTTTTAATGGGAAATTAATAAAGCCATTTTGGGTTGAGGATCCACTCGTTGAACATGTAGTCGAATATCTAACTGCCTTGAAAGCAAAATGACTTTCCACTACCCAGACACCAAATGCCCCTTAGTGAGAAACTCAATGGCACAATTTTTTGGATCGAGGGTTTTTTTTTTTTTTACCATTTTTCTTTTTTTTTTGTCATGGCGAGTTTGAAATGTTCCTCAACCTTCAAATATACTTTAGCCTTCCCAAGTACAAATTATTAATTATCTTAGTGTTCACATTATTGCAGCTCTAAGTTTGACAATCTTGGTCATCCAGATTGCTTATCATCAATTATTTTAGCCATGCTGAGCTTGAATATGAGCCTGGAAGCAGAAGACATCTAAATTTTTAAATAACTTCATTTGTGATAGTGGTGTACTTTAAAATGTAGATGCTGTTATTGTTCAAGTTCTGATGTTTTATCAGCTGTTTCTGCAGGTATTCTTCTGTCTCAGACAGCCTATGTTATTTTGTAGCGTGGATGTCTAAGATTAACCTACAACTTATATACATTGTATTTATTTACTGTGGCATACTTCCTGATGGATATACTTGGGAAGATCATGTTGGATCAGTACATGAGTATGCAGTTTCACTTTCATGTTCCTTGTAGTAAATTCTAAATACATAATTCATTGAAAACCACGTCTTTCAGATCCAATGTGTATCTATGCAATGGCTTTCCCGGAGGGTCAACATCTTGATCTGCACAGATGCCCTGGCAATTGTCAACTTTGTTACACAGGCTTGCAAGTCACTACTTGGCATCGCAAAGACACCATCGCAGGCCCTACTAGGCAAGCTTTATCCCCTTCTAGCACTCACTTGTCTAGAAATCTTAATTATAAAGCTCACAACTCCGCTTCTTATGGTAGAACCGGTTCTCAGCTTTTTGTAGTGCCCGACGAGCCTTGTAGCTCCTCAAATCTCTTGTCTAAGTTCTTCCGATTTACCAAAGTGTTCCATGGTTCAATTCATTCAGCATGACTCCATATCCAATGTACTATACTTTTTTTTGCCCTAACTCATAGTTTGCCACAAAATGTAGCTTACTTACTGTATATATACTACAATTTTTTTTGCCTATATATAATATTTCAACATTTTGTGCCATGTCACAAGGATTATTTTATACATGATATTTTGAGACATGTTTGGAGTCAAAAAGTGGTGTCTATGTATCTAATGGAACGAAAAGATGTTTTGATTAGATAGTGCTAAGAAAGGGATATGATTTAGATGGGAGAAGTGTGTCAAGAAGCACGCTTTAAATAATGAATTGAAGAGTGACCTAATTGAATGAATGAAGTACCACAAAAGTATTATTTCTTTTATTATGGTTCAAGAAAAGGAAATGAAGATGAATATTGATGCTGTATGCCCATCCAATTATTACCAATGAGTTGTTCTCCACCTCCTCAGTTTCACAATTGAAGTATCGAAAGTCCAAAATGTTCTTCTTGTCGTTGTCGGATATGACCCTACATTACCTACTTCCAATATCTGTCAAATTAATTTGATATTATTTTTTTAGGGAAAAAATATTGATTAAAAAACATATTGATATTATTTTTTTTAGGGAAAAAAAAGATTAAAAAAGATCATTATTTTTTTAGGGAAACAAAATGATCTGATTGAGATTGTTCCTTTTCAATTTCAACATGAAATTATCTGTCTAAGAAATAATTATATATATATATATATATATGTATATATGAACCTTTAAAGTTATAAAATATTAATTAAAAACTTTGTCCTCCCAAAATATTTCTAACTTAATGCATATACAACACCCCAATTGATAGCTTGGTTATATGTACCTTTTTATACATATATAAAATATATAAATCAATTAATTAATTATTTTATGTCTAGTATATGTTAGGATCCTAATATAATTCAATTACTTAGGGAACAAATAAAAGCGTCATTAGTATTCTCAAGGTTTTCTCTACTACATCTCGAGAAGTCGAGAAAAGTTTTGTTTACAATGTACAAACGTTTCCGTACTTGATTTGATTTAACTTAGATGATTTTATCTCTTATATTTGATCATTTATATATAATAAAGAATTTAAGTTTTATTTTATGAATGTAGATAAAGAGTGTCAAATTACATAAATCTTATGTCAATTTTTTTTGTGATCTCTGAAATTTTTATATCGGTATCGACTCCTCAGTAATAATTTTATGTATAGTACAAGGTTGTGTACCATTCTTTGTGAGATTTTTTCATTGGAGTTTCTATCATCAGCTTTGAGTTAGCATCAATTATGTAAGTGCATGAATATCTTCTGCTAAATCTTTTGGCTTCACAGTGCATCACTGTTGATATTTGAGACACCGCTAGTTATTTTGAAACAACAAGTGCTTTGCTTACTTTCCAACCCATCTATTGATGACTTTTGTCTACCCATGCGGAGTAGTTGATCAAAAAGTCACTTAATTCCATTCAGTTCAATGTTTATTTAGTGGAATGACTGTTCTTGTGGACCTTATACATATGAACTCTCATAGCAAATCTTTGGGGGTGGGTGGCACTTTATGAGCACGCGTATCATTTAATGTAATGTTTCTCTTCTTGTTTGTCCCAATCAGATCACAACCAACATATGATGTGTTTGGTGTTAGATTCATTTCGAATAAATTAAACATAAAATGGATCATGAAATGTAATTTGATGATATGGATCTATTTCAGATTTTCTCATGATTTTTTGAAAACAATGAGGATTTAGATCTTATTAGATGAGAGTCAAAAAAGTTAAGTATCATCAAGAAAGCAATCGAATAATTGGATGGAAGTTAAGGTACCATCAGATGAGTAAAGAATGAACATTAAAGTGTCAGAGTTGATGAATGAGACTAAGGAAAGATAGTTTCTTTGGATATTTGATTGATAATTTGACTTTAGATTGAAGTTTTGAAGAGGAGGAAAGTAAGAGAAGCCTTTCGCATGTAATCTCCAATTAGTTTGAAGCTTGAGTTATTGACAAACACTCCTAAAGATTTCAATTGCCATTTCAACCTCTCTTTTCCTCATTTTAGGTCAGCCAACCTTGAATGAAGAAGATAAGGACGTGCCCTTTAGAAAAGTGAATATGTTCCAAAGCTGTTGAACACTTCGCATGTCTTTACCATCTCCATCTTTTGGCACACCCTTTCCCCCCCTCCTACCTCTCTCTAGAACTACACCAGCCAATCACATGCCAAGTGAACTTGTTCTTCTTTTCTCCTTTCTTGTCCTACTCTCTGATATCTGCAAGTGCAAGCATGCATCCATGGCCCCAGAGAGAGAGAGAGAGAGAGAGAGAGAGAGAGAGAGAGAGAGAGAGAGAGAGAGAGAGAGTTGGCATCACCTCACCAAACATTTGTTTAGGATTGAGCCCACAAATCCAAAAGTATCCTTATCTTTATTCTTTAAATCTCTGGTCCCTTCTACCTGGCTACATCTTCCTCTGTGAATTCTGGGCCTTCGTTTCTCAGTCATGAACTGTAGGGACACAAGGAAAAGAAGGTGGGCAGGACCATCCTGTAGCTGTCTTCGGCTACGGCATGCATGCCTTCAAGTGGCGATGCAGATTGAGTCCTACATCTGCTTCCCCATATGAACGGACTCCCGAACAGGTGTGAGTCTGATGTCTGAACAGGAAGAGTCCACCACAATGGCGAAGAGGATCGTCGGGATCATGGAGAAAACCTGCGTCTCCCATTCGAAGAACATCGCTTTCGGTTCGTTCGCGATGTCGCGGTGGTGGCCGTCGCTGTCTTCTCCACTCACCTGAAGGTAGGCGCATGGTCCTGCATCTCCGGTGCACCATTAGAATGTTCGTTTGGCTCCATGCATGCACTTGTTCTGGCAAGTTGATCGTTGTGGAAGTGCACGCTCATCCTTTTCTGCGTCAAGCATGATGCTAAGATAAGAGAGAAAGAGAAAGAGAGACATCCTTTTCTGCGTCAAAGATGTTGCTCGACTAGGGCGGAGAGAGAGAGAGAGAGAGAGACTCATCCTTTTCTGCGTCAAAGATGATACTCAGCTAAGGGGGACAGAGAGAGAGAGCGAGAGAGAGAGAGAGAGAGAGAGAGAGACTCATCCTTTTCTGCGTCAAAGCTGATACTCAACTAAGGGGGATAGAGAGAGAGAGAGAGCGAGAGAGAGAGAGAGAGACTCATCCTTTTCTGCGTAAAAGCTGATACTCAGCTAAGGGGGATAGAGAGAGAGAGAGAGAGAGAGAGAGAGAGAGAGAGAGCGAATCGCTTTATGGAGAACCTTGTGGTCCTACGCTAATTAGCTTCCTGCCTCGAGCATCGATTCAAGCTCATCGCGGCCCCGAAGACTCTTCCCTAAGGAAATAGCTCTCGGTCGTCATGTGTTTGCTTTAATGCTGCGCGTGGATTCCTACTCCTGAGACCTGAATCCCGGCTGCAGAAGAGAAGGAAGACCATGAGAACCAGGAAAGGCAGGCGCTCCGAGGTGCTCTTCTCTTCTCCTCTTTTGCCGATTCAAGTGGCATGGAAACAAAGGCCAAATCTTATACTGTTGTTGCTTCCTTTGACTCAGTCCTTTTGGCCCTCAATCGTGATGAGGAAGTGGCTCAACATCAAGCCAAAGGTGCACGAATTCAGCGAGGACGAGGCCGATACAGAGAGCAGCGATGATGATGATGGTCAGCTTGTATTCTCGTTTGCCTAATGATCCTCACTCTTCTCTGTTACACATCACGCTACTGACTACCCTCGTGCTCTTCCATTGTTCAAGATGCAAGAATCTCCTATACAATTCCATTTCCCGGAACACTCCTAAGCAAGAACGAGTGCAGAACTCAAGCCTCAGGTACCCACATGAAAGCATTCCACTTGCATGGATTGCCCTGTAGCATGGATTCTTGCAATAAGATCATCTCAGGGTATAAATAGGATTCGGATCAGTTTCAGGTTTTGGCATCTTTGTTCTTTGATGCACAATTTTCAGCTGTTAATGAATCATGCCAAGTTCAAGTGTTATGTTGTAATTTGGCTTAGCAAAATGAATCAGTTCGATTCAACGTTAGATGTAATCCGAAACTTTTCTCTGTAGATGTATCAATTAGTGTGAGATTTCTGATCGCTATCTATGTTGCATGTGCATCACATCAACTCTCACGGTAACAGAGGGAGGATTTTGTTCATTTGTTCTTCATTATTTACATTGTTGTTGAGTGTAGAACAAGCACATATCAATTCAACATGATCTGCTGACAAAACTATTCAAACTGATTTCAACAGAGAAGTAATAGTATAGATAAATGAGAACACAACATCTTGCTTAATTTGTCATCGAGCAACGATTTCTTGTTCTTGTTTAACACTCTGAAAACAGAAACAAGGGTCACCTTGTCAAGACTTCGAAGAAGGAAATCGGAAACCCTGCGAGTTAACTACATCACCAACAAAGATGTGAGGTTTGGCTCTGAATTAAAATTTGAGTTCTTGAGATTTTGCTTCATCAGCATCATGGAAGCTATTTCACTTGTGTTTGATCTCTGTTTTTGATCCGAAGGGTGATGATTGGCACATGGAATGTCGCGGGAAGGCTCCCTTTGCAGGATCTTGAGCTTGATGAGTGGCTTGATACTGATCAACCTGCTGATATGTATGTTCTTGGGTACGTAAATTTTGTGGCTTGCCGTTCATGTAGTTTGTTTGGATGATCCTTTCCGAGTTTACTCGGATCATCTTCCTCTGCAGTTTCCAGGAAGTAGTCCCTTTGAATGCTGGGAATGTTCTTGGAGCAGAGGACAACAGGCCAATCCAAGAATGGGAGGCAATCATAAGAAGAACACTCAACAAATCTTCGCAGCCGAAGACACTCTGCAAGAGCTACACTGCTCCTCCCTCGCCTGCATCCATCTTATCTCCTACTGATCCCCACACCGATGGAACACAAGAAGAAGAACGAACCGATCAGACTAGCTTGCACAAGGGATTCGAGTTAGATTGGCCTGAGCATTCGTTTGATACACCACAGCAAGTGTTGGTCTCCGGTAAGAGACTGAGGAGGGTGTTGAGCAGTACTGCTAGAAGTGGAATGGAAGAAGCTCAGGTTTACGCAGGACTGAGAAGAGTGTGTCAAAGCTCAGGGAATCTAGGAATGATCTGGCCGGAGCAGCAAGAAGCGTCTGATGTGCTGGATTCGATCGACGACATGTCGAAGCCAAGCTCACGATACTTCCGCGTCGTCAGCAAGCAGATGGTGGGCGTTTACGTCTCGGTTTGGGTCTGCAGTAGGCTGCGCCGCCATGTCAACAACCTGAAGGTTTCCCCCGTCGGCGTTGGACTCATGGGCTACATGGGCAACAAGGTTAGTGCAAGCAAGAGCATGTAGTGAGATGATGGATGCAGGTGGCGAGGGAGCATCGATCTCATGGCGAATGAATGATGCAGGGATCGGTTTCTGTCAGCATGACGCTATTCCAATCGCGCTTGTGCTTCGTCTGCTCTCACCTGACGTCCGGCCACACGGAGGCGGATCAGCACAAGCGCAACTCCGACGTCCATGACATCCTCCATCGCACGAGGTTCGCTTCCCTGGACGCTGCTGACCATCCACAGACGATTCCCTCGCACGAGTAGGATCTCTCTTGCTGCTTTTCTTGTTTCTGAATCGAGTTTGGTACTGAAACCTTCGATTTCTCGATCGAAACAGTCGCATATTCTGGTTCGGGGACTTGAATTATCGCCTCAACATGCCCGATGCTGAGATAAGAGCATTAGTCGCCGGGAGGTGTTGGGATGAACTGATGAACTTTGATCAGGTACTGCTGCTCTGAGCTCATGTGTTCGTGGCACAGACGATTAGTGTTAGTGATTGCTGATGGTTCTGTGGCAGCTGAGCAATGAGCTAAGAGGCGGCCACATATTTGATGGGTGGAAGGAAGGGCTCATTGCCTTTCCTCCTACTTACAAGTATGAGATGAATTCTGACAGATACGTCGGAGAAATTGCGAGAGAAGGGGAGAAGAGGAGATCACCAGCATGGTAACTCTTTCTCTTTCTCTCACTCTCTCTCTCTCTCTGCAGGAAATCTGTCAGCTAATTGCGATGTTTCAGGTGCGATCGGATTCTGTTTCTGGGAAAGGGAATCAAACAGGTATCGTACGGGAGATCTGAGCTAAATCTATCGGATCATCGGCCGGTAAGCTCTGTGTTTATGGTTGAAGTTGAAGTGCTCGATCAGCGAAAACTGGAAAGGGTGCTAAACTTCACCAACGCTGGATTGCTGCCGGAAGAGATCTAAAAAACTTGTAGATTGGATTTACCTTCGACTCATCACTGCCGCTCCACATTTCTGAGATGGACATGCAGTTCTTGAAATCGAATCTCGGAGGAAATTGGACTGATCCGACAGTGTGGGATGCTGAAAGTGCAGTGATTGTAAAGTGCGTCTGTGGAAGTATTCAATCAAGAAGATAGATCACAGCATAAATCAATTCTCAAAATGGAAATTATGTTTGGTAATAATGATTGAGATGGAACGAACAGATAAATAAGTAAACTATTTCTGTGAAGGATACGTCAATTTGATTTAGGAATGTAATTTTCTTGAGAACTAATTTCTTTTTTCTTTCTTTCTTTCTTTAACAAATCAACATGAAATTTATTATTTATGAATATAATTAAAATTTTAGTAAAAAGACATAACAAACCGTTATAATGGTTCGTTATACTGTTACAAGGCTTCCTTGGATTTGACGCAATCTAACAGCGTGTAAAGGTGGGAAACAGAATCTTTAAATAGTCAACCCATCTCACCAGGAAATCAACGTCATCTTCCACCATCGCCCCCAAAACTCGTCACGATTTCTTCTTGGAGAGCTCGATCAACCCTTGTTCCCACGCCTCTTCTTCGTCTTCTCATCATCCAGAGGTACGATGAACCCGATCTCTCTCCCTCTCTCTATCTATCTATCTATCTATCTATGATGTAGACCTGTTTCTAGCTTCAAGAATCTAAACCTAAACGGAGCATGACCTTTCTTGACACCTTGGCTCGAGGTAGCAGATCTTGTTGCTTTCTTTCTTCATCACTTATGCTTGATTCCGTGTTTGGTTGATTTTTAGGCAAATTGAAGATCTGGGAAATTTAATGTTCTTTAGGTTGATTGTTTCGTTTGGTCGGAAGGCATGTGTACATGGAATTTGAGTTTGGTGGTTTGGTTGCTTCGGTATCCTTTCTTGATATAGTCGAAAGATAGATTTTGAACAGAGAAGTTTGGAGGTGGTTTGGGATTTGTACATCCTGTTGTAATTCAACAAAACTGATTTCAACTCCGTAAAGGGGAGAAATCTTTGATGATGTTTAGTTCTATGGAAAATCTAAGATGATTGAATGATTTCTTGTGTCTACAGAATGAATGGTTCTGACAGATTTGTTTGCAATATATGGGAACTAGATTTGGACTATGTGATATAACACCGTCCGATCGGGTTGACTTGGAAACTAGTATTATTTTCATCATAGAGAGTTGCTAGGTCAAATTCTTGGGCACCATCTCTGCAGGTACTTGAATCTGGATCCTCCTCGAGATGAAGAGGGGAAACAACCAGTAGGTCAAAGCCCTGTTGTTGCATATTTTTTGAGATCCACCTCGGTATTAAATCTTTCCTACAGTCAAAAGGCGTTCGTTCGCTCTTACATACTTTTGGTGACTTGTGACGGTCAATCGTATATGGTCTTAGTCTGCCTTAAGCGGTTAAGTGCATGGATTTTAGGCAGGCATCAGAAGGGAAGCATGGAGGAGATAGTGTACATGTGCACACGCTGATGCTGTGATAATTTTGCAGCACCGAGCAAATCAACATAGTGGTATTGGTGGTGATATTAAGCTTTTTGCAGTGGAGAAGATAGAGTAGTCCCCCTGGTTGTTCCTTTGAATACTTGTGGAACCTCTCTGCAATTCTTGTCAAAACATGAAAGTACCATTTTCTTCAACTATCATTGTAAAAACATGAAAGTGCAAGTGAATGGTGCCGTAATAGCATCTCCGTTCCAGTTACAAGTATTGCGTGTTATCCACTAGTTATTTAGTAATCTTAATCATTGAATATAGATGTCTAAATTAACTGACTTGTATGCTATTCTGTAATCTCTATCTCGTAATATCGAATTGCATCTTTTTACTCTTATGGATCTTTCGTACTAGATGCTGATTATAGTCGTAGGCACCCTTTTATCCTTTTGGACTAATTCATTAATGTATTTAGTGATTGTATCAGACAATGAAAATGCATCTCAGGTACTAATGCAAATTTGACCGTACTACATGATAGGTTATTTGCATTCTTGGGATCATACTAATGGGAGACCCATTCCTTAGTTTACCTTGGCATTTAGCATTACTGTCACTAAAAGCGAGAGAAAATGTCACCACCATACCTTAAAAAAATGACAAAAGTTGAATTTTGGCAGCTGAAGATGGATTATGATTTCAATAAGATATCACCAGAGAAGGAGGTCTCTGTGGAATTTGTGCGGGAGTCACTGATGGCGATCTCTCAGTCTCTTCCGGATGTGATACATGCGCCAAATGGGTTTCCTGTTAAGACACCTGTTGCTGCCGATGCTGTTGGTGACCAAAATGTCGGCAGTGGAGCAGAAGAGTATAGGTCTAAGCTGATCTCCATCTCTTATATGCAATCTCCAGATGTTAAACTTTCTCCGTCATTAGCGGAAAATCTCGGTGTGTAAAGAGGATGGAACTCTTGCCCGTGGAAACTCTGTACATTTAATGTTTACCAAGTTTGTGTGGGAGTAGATACTTATGAATGAGTTTGGAGGTCCAACTTTGTTTGCTGAAAATATGAATCTAGTCACTATGTAAAATATGTACAGCTATCAAAGTATATTCTGCTGCTCTATAACTTACAGGTGGCATGTTCCTCCCTCTTCTATATAGTTCAATACTTATTTGCGAACGCGTAAATGTTATATTATGACTACATGCTCTGTTGACTAATGTTAATCTTTACAAACAACTTCTAATCAATATTTGGATAATTTACAACTTTAGATGCGATGTTATTTGATTGTCTAATAGTTGTTTACTAAAGCTACTGTTTGATAGTAGCACACTGATATGTAGCTGCTTAGATATCACAAGTTGGTACTTATGAAGGTATTACTGTATTGATATGTCTTTGTTTAGTGTTAACCGATGCAACTTGTAATCTAAGGGAATGGTTTTGTTGGCTGGAATCTACCCTTTTTGATGTCAGACTTAGAACTGTAACTTTCCACCATTTCCTTAAGAAAGACTCGAATTATATTTGAGAATTATATGTTTGCTTTTATCTTATTCCTGGAGAATCTTGTCGTCTTGATTAAAAGGTGGATATTTGGTTCCTCTCATTTACACAGTCTCTTTTAAAAGAAATTAGGTTTCGAGTGATTTATTTTAACTTTACATATTGAAGCTCTCCAATATTTTGTTCTTGAAGAAGCATTATAGCAGTCACAAATCGTACAATACATTTTTTACGGTTTTGTTTTAATTGATTTGGATGTTCTGTTGATCGAATTTATTGCTATCTGATCATTTTCTTTTGAGATTTGCAGCTGGTTAATTATTTTTAGCCCTTCGGGCGATTAAAGGCCCAACAGTCTCATGCTTGATCCCTCATAAAAGGTGGATTGAAGCTCCATTAAGAAATGAGAAAAAAAAAGAGAAGCTAACTCCATTCTTTTCTCCTCTCTTCAAAAATTTTCGCCTTATGTTTTGCTGATCGATGCTGAAAGAAGATCAGTCAGCATGTTGTATCTCAGGGTTGTTTTCTTCGTTGCAAAACCAGTATGAAGGAGACTAATAGGTTTTAGGACACCTCTTGATTCTTATAAGTTTTCTATTTAAGTTTTCAAATAAAATTAGTTAATTTCTTATCGACATCCAGTAGATTTTATTTTGTTGTTTTGAAAATCTAATGCTCATTCTATATGGTTCGATACTTGTAAAACTATGCATCCATTATAATTTAGTGTGGTTGAGAAGATTGCACTGCATTTAATGGTCATTTTTCTTGTCTTTGCTTTTGACTTCATATCAATCATAGGTGGCTGTGTTTTCTGGTTGAAGAAGAGGCAATTGAAATGGACTGTGTGATCTGCCCTCTTATGATTAATCTTCTAATGATTCTTGAACATATTAATGCTAAAAGAATAGTGTCCTGTTTTGGATTACTCTTAATATAAGGTGATTTACAAGCATGAAGATTGTATGGACTTTGTGCCGAAATGCCGACTTAGCATCTTATTAAACAGAGTTTGATGAGAAGTCTCCATGCACTCAATGCAAACAATCTGACTCAACTTGTTTGCATCACAACAGATCTTCCCTGTTGTATGAGCCCTCAAGGACTCAACTGGTTGATCTCAATTGATCATGGAAAAGCATGTGAATGACATCAACAACATGGAATGTCGAGTCTCTTGATTGAGAGACTGAAACAAAAGATGAGCTTTTCTTTATCCACTCAACATTTTGCAATTATCCAAAGGCTTTACCTTCTTTCATATTGTGCAGGAAGAAGACAGATGTCTGGGTTTTGATGTCTCAGGAAGCAGCCTGCATTGGGTAGATGGTCATTGATATGATCTAAGCACAAAATATATGGACGGACTGGTTCATGATGATCCAAAGTTGGACTGAGTACAGAGCATGAAGGTAGAAAAGTATCACCAAGATCATCTGACAAGATCCAGGCATCCAAAGTCATCAAAAGTCTTCTACAGATGGTGAAATGTATTCATCAGCATAGCAACTGGTCAAAGAATGAGGCTGAGACACAGCAACCAACTGTTCCTTCATGAACAACATATACTTTTGGACACTTAACTGGAGAAGAATCGAAACATGTGAACTCATCCTCTCTCAGTTTCACCTTGGTCTCCATTCTTTTGTCAAAGTGAAATCTAGGATGAGATATCTCTGCCAGTGTCGGCATCAAATTTAGTGGTGCAAATGCATAGATGTCAGTGTTCTTTTACCGCATGCTAATAATTTTCTCCTAGACAATTTCCACCAGATGAGATAAAAGAACACAAGGTGGATGTGGAATGTGCCTGCACCTAAATGCAATAATACCCTGAAGTCAACCAACCATTGAGATAGGGTGGACAAAACATGTGAATGTGCCTGTTGTTGCATGGCTCATATTTTGGCATGCAGATTCCTTTTGGCCAGAAGACAAGATGAAAGATTTTGTCACCTTAGTTTTAATGTATCAATCATTGCAGGCCACAAGTGATGCAGAGAATCAAAGACATAAAGACATCCATGGGTTTCCTGCATGAGGAATCACACAAACCCCTAGTCATTATAATAGGGATCATGCTCAGCATATAAAATAAATCAGAAAGGGTGAGTTTGAATGGGTGGAGATCAGGTCAGTGATTTTGGTTAGTTCAATTAACCAGTCAGTGTTCACAAAAGGTAAAAAGAAATGTAAGCTTAGCAGCATTTTCTTGAAAAGAATGATCAGTTTCTGCCAAGTGCTGTCAGTCTGTGATCCAAACTCTAGAGAGGTCTGAGAAAATTATGACTGTTCTTTTGTTGTCAGAGCATGGGTGTTCATCATTGAATCTTCCATGGGGAATCCACATCATTTTGATGCAAACATTTGCCATGCATAACTTCTGTGTCCCTCAGAAAAGAAGAGTCCTTTTGAGATTTACTTACACATCTAATATTCTAATGACAAGTTACAAACACCAAATCAATCAATAGATGGCAACAAAATTGGTGACAAGTTTCCAGCATTGATCAATATAAAGTTAATGCTGGCAGTTGAGATGTCACACATGTACTTGAGAGCAAAAACTCAAGAATCAAAACTTGCAACAAGGTAACTTCATCCTGATCCCTTGAAGACCACAACTACATTTGTTAGTCCCAATTGAAATAGAAGAACAGGATTTCAGACATAAAACCCTAGTTACCTAATCTCCACCCAAGAAATTGGTGATTGATGTTAAAGAGTTAAAGCTCAGGGAAGGAAGCATACCTGTTCCTAGGGTGTTAAAGCTAGGGTTTTCAGAGAGTTGATAAGAAGAATTGCTGGAATCTGACCTCTGTGGACTCCAGGCAAAATAATAATAATAATAATAATAATACTAATCAAAGCAATAATATTTCATTGTCATGTGAGAATATACTCCCCAAAGGTAGCTGCTTTGAGAGTGGGACAATCCAGTTCACAGAAAGCAGCTGAATCCTGTAGACAGTGGAAGCTCCTCTTTGGCACAGAGCATGCGGTTGCCTCTGATTAGAAATCGAGAACTGTGACTGGGGTTCCGAGAGACAAACGAGGGAGTCACGGCATCATCAGTGAGATCATACCCAGCTCGAGGAGGACAAGTTTCTCACTCACTGACACTGTGTGCCACAGTTCCCAAACAGTCACTCCCAACTCTGCCATGGAAAAATGTGGTTGGAACGATAGCCTCATCTTTTCGGCAATTATTGGAGCAGGAACGAGTCCAAGATCGCAAACAAGTGTGATGGACTCCACTGGCAGCTTCGATGTGACGAAGAAGAAACTTTGTCACATCATCTTACTGTTTTCCTACTGTGCCACTACCCCCACTGTCTGTATGGCAAAGAACTCTTTTTTCCTTTTTCCTTTTTTTTTTGTGCAAAAAAAGAGACGAATTTTCCAAAAAAATAGGTTTTTTTTCTTCTTTTTCCAATAAGTCATTTTCATAATTCCTAAACAATTCTCCCTTTTCTATTAATACCTGAAATACCTCTAGCCAACTATTTTTTTCCCCATTTTCTTTTTTTTGTGGATATATTTTTACGATACGTTATAATGTTTTTAATGATACCAAAAAATACTGCAATGAAATATAAAAATATTATGTTTTTACAACCTAATTTTTTAAATAAAAATATTTTGTTATAATATTTTTAATACTACGTTATAGTATTTTTCTAGTATTATTGAAAATACTATAACATAATATACAAACACTATAAATATAATGTTTTTACAAAATTAGTATAGAAACTAAGATTATTTGCTCTAAACTCATCCTAATTTAATAAGAAAATAAAAATAAAAAGGTTAATTATATATTATCTTTTATAATAAGTTATCTTTAATATTTCGATCTAAGTTAATATTTATATTTACGAAAGTAAAATATTTAATTTTATCATTTTAAAATTTTAAATTTATAAAATTATTTTTTAATATGTATAGGGATATGAATATTTTATAATAGGGATCTTAATATAACTTTTGAAAATATAAGGATCAAGTGCTAAAAGTGAATAATTATATAAGATAATATAAGATAATCTATAATTAACCTAAAAATAAATTTATCCTGTTGATAGTTGAGTGCCACGTGGCGCTTAACCTCAAGATTGATTACCGAGAAGTGAAACTAAATTTAGTTCGAAGAA